>NW_019416863.1:297488-304059 GCF_000390285.2 Anoplophora glabripennis
TTTTTTTTTAGAATGAAACAGGCTATCGGAAATAAATTTTTAAATGGTAAAAAAATAATAAGACAAAAAATTACGTTGGAAATAAATTTTAGGGGTTGCGTTTTCCACCCCTTACAACCATGGGGTAAACCAAATAAATTACTGGCTAAGTGTCTTTTTGGTAGTAGAAAATGTCAGGTTAATTTCAATATTGTAACTTGTTTAGTCCTTGTGAAAAAAATTGTTAAACAAATTTTATGTACCCCCTTTAAGGGGCTGTATCTTAACAAGGGATGATCCAATGAAGTTTCTTTATATGAAAGATCCTATCTTTTTTTCGATGAGGAAGCACCCCCTTAAATGTTTTACACTTATTTAATTACACCCTGTATTTAAGGTGCATTCCAAATAGAACAAGACTTTTTAAAAGTAAGAACAACAAATAGTTTTTTTGGCAAAACCATTTTATTTTATTCAAAATAGTCCCTTTCCAAATTGCGCGTAACAAAACCTGCACGCATTTTTCGGTAGCTCAAATAAAGCGATAATAAATGCGATAAATTGATGTTTCCGAGATGCTCAATTCCAATTCATGAATCTCAATGAAAATTTTGACTGATCTTTAATGAATTTACGCAGTTTTGATGGAATATGTGGTAATCATGAATTTCGGTTGGTCAACATGTTGCTCATCATTTATGTCCTCACGACCGTTTTTAAACCACCTACCAATCATCAACTCTAGCACATCATCATAGACGTGGTTGGCAATTCAAACGCTTCGGTAAAATTTAAAATTTAAAATTCATCTCTGATTGTCATTTCTCATTTCTGTGGTGTGTTTTATGTTTTTATGTTATTTGATTTCAAGAAATGATTTAGCAAAATATTACATTTCATTATAATTAAAGTCATCTTTAACAATTTACGATATATAGCCTCCCATTAAACAGTCACGGTATAATGGCGATTATCTTTGCTTCTGCTCGGGAAACCTATGAAAATTACTTGCTTAGGCTACTGTAGATACATATGTTAATAAATTAGCTATTTCTATCTGTTTTTTTTTTATTCTTAATACCCCCTACAAGCCAAAATAGTATTCTATCTATTACACTTAATATTGATAATATTAAGATTATCCGTAGAATATAAAAATTAATTAAATAAAAAATTCATACCAAACAAGCGACTTATTTATTTTTATATTATCTTTCCCGTCGGTAAAAAACAGAAAATAGAATTAAATGGTTTAAATTAAATATAAGGTAATTATTGATTATATTGGAGCGGCTATTTTGAAATAGTTAGAATTCAGAGTTATGCCAGCGCCCTCTCTCGACAAATCTACTCATTAAACCGCGTTACTGCTTTCGTCCACGAGTTAGCAAGCACTAAACATTTCAACAACAGATGACGCTACAGCACCAGTTCAATGCTCTATGAAAATCTTAATACGATACACGAAAACATTAATTTTTTTGATATCATTTTAATTAATGGTTTTCTTAATATCTTAGTGTTAAAAATCTGTCACAATATAATATTTTCTTTTCTTCATACTCATTTGAGTCTCTTACAATCAATATAATAACTTACTAGGAATTCACGGAAAACATAATATCCTTCGTTTACTTATGGTGGTCAAATAGTAACACTAACCTGTTTCCAATGGGTCACAGCTGTCGCCCTTCTATCATTGACTGCTTTCCGACGTGTTTTGGAGGGAAAAACTGCTAAATCTAAATAGATATCTACTCAACCATGTGCTTGCAAGCAGGGTTGCCAACATTATGTCATAGTTGTACTGAAACCGAATTATATTAGCTAGCCATCTAAACTAACTAGTGATACCTAGTATCAAATTTTTAAAATTGCCATTCGTTTGTGTTAATTTTCATTCACGGCCATTTAACCGCCAATAAGTATATTTATTCTAATTTGTATATTTACTTTTCATACATTTACAATGTGCTAATATTTCTTAATATTGGAAATGTAGGTACTAGGCACATTATTTAAAATTTGCCTGGTAGCGGATATTTGTGAGGAGTATATTTTAATTTAATATTTTTTAAACATTATTAAGTGGTGTAATATAAATAAATATGAATATGCAGGTAATTTCTTCCTTTAACTTTGCGAAAAGCATCAAGGAACGATTCCTTGAGATGATCCCTTGGGTCAAAAGTTTTTTTTCCATTACAGATTTTCTTTTTCAGTAAAAAAATGTAACGGAAAAACCATTAAGAATGCAATGCAATTTTTAAACCCTTTAGAGGGATAATTAAAAATATCGATTTAGAAAAGCCTTTAATAAGAAAAAGTAGCATATCAAATTGCATTCTTCTACAGGGTATTAGGAGTTTGACTGCCTTAATTTTAACAGACGATAGAATACATTAAAATAAACAAAAAAACCGTATATGACATGGGTCCTAAACTTCTATTAAGCTGTCCAGAGTTACGCAATTCAGTTGGTATCTGGAATTAGACCGTGTCTGAGTGTTCTTTGCGCACCACTATTTCCTTTTCTTTAGGTGATTTCCAGCGAGTGCACGAAAATTGGATTCGAAGGTGTCGTGCGTGAATCGAAAATGGTGATGGACATTTTGAACATATGATGTAGTTTGTATTGTACTTGTGCGTTTAAAAATTACTGAATTATGCTTTTTGGTAAGTACCTAAATTATTCTTAATACGTATGATTATTTGGATCACGTGAATCTTTGGGTACCTATCTTAATTTCAAATTCATAATTTAATTAAAAGTTAAGTTCCTGTTTTGAGAGACTCATAATTACTAAAATTCGAACGAAGATTTAAGCACAATACTATCTTCGTACAACAAAATCGATACATTTTTTTTATTTATTTAAAAACTCAAAACAATTATCTTGAAATTTATTAAATGTTTCACAATAATAGTTGTTTACATTTTTTCCGTAGGACAAGTTTGCCGCGTGCACACGTGGTATGCACCAGCTGTGTGGCGTTAGGTTAAGCGCTGTTGTCACGTTGTGATGAAACTCCCCAATATTAATACTCGCTGTATTTTAAAAACTGTTAATCTTACGCCCATGTAATATATAACTTTTTTGTTCATTTATGATTACTATATTTCATGCTGAAGTAATGGCAGTCAAACTTCTTACACCCTGTCTGTCTTTTGCCAACTGTGAGAAATAAAACAAAATATCCCCGTTAACAGTTTTTGGAAATAAGTTTACATTATATAGCAGACCCCTCCATACATTTTGGCAAGGAGTCGCTCCTTAAAGTTTTGCGCAATGTTAAATAAATCTCTATCTCACAAGGCTTGTAATGGGTCTGCCATTAAGGATGTCCGGATTTAAAATGTAAAGAAAACACACAATTGAAGAGATAAATTTAAAATTTCTTTTTTATTTGAAAGGTAACATATTGCCATTACATATGAAAAATAATGTCATTCAGATGACCTCCACGGCTGCGCTGGACGTACCATAATCGTTTGGTCCAATTTATCATCACTTTTTCACATAAATTGGCTCTATTTCACCAATTACTCGACCAATATTGGCTATTAAGAGTCCAATTGTTGCTGGCTTATCGCTGTACACTTGTGACTTAACAAAACCCAACAAAAAAAAAAAGTCAGAAGGCGTTAAATCGCACGATCTAGGTGGATAATTGATAGGGCCATTTCTGGAGATTATTTCTTCACCAAAGTGATTTTTCAATAAATTCATTGTTTCAGTGGCAGTATGGCACGTGGCACCATCCTGCTGGAAAAAATAATCACTTAAATCGTTTTCTTCAAGCTTAGGAAACACATAATCCGTTAACATAGTCGGATAACGTTCACCATTCACTGTAATATGCTGTCCTTGTTCATTCTGGAAGAAGTAAGACCAAATAACGTCACCAGCATAAATAACGCACCACACAGTCATTTTTTCAGGATGTAAAGGTTTTTCAACAACGGCATGAGGATTTTGCATTGCTCCATATTCTGCAATTTTGTTTATTCACAAAATCATTCAACCAGAAATGCGCTTCATCAGTAAAGATGATTTTTAGATAAAAGAAGGGATCTTCTGTTAACTCTTCTAATGCCCAAGCAGCGAAAGCACGACGTAATGCATGATCAGCAGGCTTTAATTCCTGCGTTAATTGAATTTTATATGCATGTAAACCCAAATATTTCGTAAAATTTTCCAGGTAGTGGTTTGAGAAGTGTTTAATGCTTGAGAGCGACGTGAAATGGACATCTCACTATCCTATCTTACACTTCGCTGTATTGCCTCAATATTTTCTTGTGTTCTTGTATATTTTGCAAGTACTGGTACAGCAACATCGTGCAAAGAAAAGTTGTTTCAAATTTGGTTAAAAGACGACAAATGTACCGTTCATTATGTTTAGTGCGACGACCATATTTTTTTCGGAGTTGACGTAAAGTTTTCACAACACAACATTGATTTTGATAATAAAATTTAATAATTTCCAACCGTTGTTCGAGTGTATACTTTTCCATGATGAAATGGCAATATGTACTGCATATGTTTCACAAATAACATGT
Organism: Anoplophora glabripennis; assembly: GCF_000390285.2. Classification (NCBI taxonomy): domain Eukaryota; kingdom Metazoa; phylum Arthropoda; class Insecta; order Coleoptera; family Cerambycidae; genus Anoplophora; species Anoplophora glabripennis. Next base: position 302,029 of record NW_019416863.1, read on the forward strand.
CAAATAATATTACGCAGTGTTGCCATAAGAATACATTGAAATCCGGACATCCCTATTGGAAAACCCATTACTAGTAATTATTAGTAGCTGTTGAATCCTATATTCAGTATCAGCCTGAATTATTTTGTAGTTTATTTAAATTTCACTGGTAAAATAATTGTTTTATTTATTAATTCATGGAGCAAATCTAAATCTTAAATCTACGATTGAAACTATATTTTTATTTTCAACAAATTTTTTGACAGTTTCCGGCACTTTATATATCTTACGATGATTTCCAATTATGTTTTTAAAACACAAATTTTAAATTCTTGACCACTAATTTGTCCGAGGAAAACGTTGAAAATAATTTTAATTTAATAATATTCAAAATGCCTACTTATGTACGGGGTGGTTGATTTTCTATAGATTTATAGGGTACAACCAAAACGGTGAGAGATACAAAAAATCNATATACAAATATTTCAAAAAATCATAGTCGTAGAAATTACTTTCATCAAAAGGGAGTAACTCCCCCTTATCTACGGCTATGACAACTGAAATGATATGTCTTATTTTGAGTCGACAAATCTACCCTCAAAGTGAAGTACCACTATTTCCGAACACCCAGTATGTTAATATTCCCAAATATATATTAGTAGAGGTGTTTCAAAATCTTATGAGCTATATCGTCCGTCGCCTATATTATTCTACGTCCTAAAAACATTACATCTATTATTCACAGTCTATCTCGAGCTCTCGTAGAGTAAACAAGCCTTTGATCTTATTACAAATATCATAATAAAATTCATTATTATTTTAATTTAAGCAATAAAAATATATATAACGAACGTTCGCCAGTTGATTTTATGATGCCCGAGCGCCTTTGTTCATTTCTGGTTGTAATGAGGCACGTGGTCTAATTCTGAGTCAATGTTTTCACAACGTGCTTATTAGAAGAATTATGCGGATACGCCACGCCTTTCGCGAATTTCGCGGCTCATGAGATTTTGAAACTACTCTACTTTCTTCATATTAAATTAAAATATGCTTCGGAATCATACAATTTTTACCACTTCTGTTAAGTTATCACTGAATAAAAACATGTTTCCGTTATCTCTTAGATATAATAAAATTTGGAAAATGTAAATATGTACTTGAATATTTCTACATGACTCATGTCTGGACGTCCCCAACATATTTCGAGTAGTTATCTTTTGTATTTTAAATACCTATTTTAAATACGTATTTTAAATACCTACATAATTTTTTTTTTTTTTGAATAATGAAACGCACATCAAAAAAGTATCTTATTCGAAGCTCTTGATAAGAATTCTCTGTAACGAAAAAATAAAACTGTTTATTTCCAGTTATGTATGTAAAGTGCACAATAAGATAACTTACATATTAATATGTATTTTTAAATTCAATACATAAAACATTTTAAGTGCTAAGAATTTCCTAGATTTCCTAGAATTTATTTATCTAATATACAGGGTGTAACTAAATAAGTGTAAAACATTTAAGGGGGTGAAAAAAAGATAGGATCTTTCATATAAAGAAACTTCATTGGAGCATCCCTTGTTAAGATACAGCCCCTTAAAGGGGGTACATAAAATTTGTTTAACAATTTTTTTCACAAGCACTAAACAAGTTACAATATTGAAATTAACCTGACATTTTCTACTACCAAAAAGACACTTAGCCAGTAATTTATTTGGTTTACCCCATGGTTGTAAGGGGTGGAAAACGCAACCCCTAAAATTTATTTCCAACGTAACTTTTTGTCTTATTATTTTTTTACCATTTAAAAAATTATTTCCGATAGCCTGTTTCATTCTAAAAAAAAATGTCTCTTGAATTTTTTGCCCAAATTAAACCAGTTCGCAGTAAAAAATTATTTTACGAACAACTACAGAGATACATCGTCATAAATGCGGACTGGATTTACTGTTATTTTGTAGTTACTACCTGCATTAAATGATTAAAGGGGAATAATCAAAACTAATTTATTAATAACAAAACATACAACATGTAGAAATCATAGTAAAT
>NW_019416863.1:312426-358498 GCF_000390285.2 Anoplophora glabripennis
GCAGTGTTGCCAGATGGAAATTTCTGTCAACAGTAGAAATGTAGCCAAAAAAACAGGAGATTTCTTTTTTCAACAGGAGATTTTAATAAATATATTTTTTAATAGAGGAACACTAGTACATGCACAAAATATAGCAAAATATATAAATGTAGGAGTTCGTTTAATAGTTTGCAATTACATCGGTACGTCACGTGATTTGACAACTGTCAGTTGTCAAAATGAGAAATCCCAGAATTCCGCTGAAGTAAACGAACGAAACGAAACGCCTTCTGTTAGGCCCAGTTCATATAATCGCGAATTGCGGATTTAAAATTTAAATATGTACATGAACTGCAAGATCAGTAAAAGACTTCCATGAACTGGGCTACAGAAAATATAACAGGACTGAAAATATTAACAAGTGACGAACACAGTGCCGTTCGAGAACAGTGTCGTACTAAAATATTCTTATTCTGAGGAAAATTAGTATAATCTACAGAAGATTTCATAGAGAAACCATAAGAATAGACATTGAGACTAAAAACAGGAGATCTCCTGTTAAAACAAGAGATCTGGTAACACTGCGAACAATGACCCAGTAAGGGTTTCTTGGTCTTTGTGTCCATCTGTTAATCATAACCGCCTTCCACATACCCCTTCATCAATATCGTGTGTACTCGAGTGTCATCCATTGGCTCTTTGCGTCTCTTTACACTGCCATAAATTCCCTTCGTTGGAGCTAAGTTTTTACGTTCATATCAAGCAGATGGTCTTGGATTATAGGTATACAAATGCACTTAAAAATTTTATGTAGGTATCGTAATATATGGAATTTTTACCACCGTAAGATGTAGAATCACTACATTTTATTTTCTGAATGACGTAGACATCCCGTTTCATTAAGTTGTTGCTAGTAACTATTTTTGACTTCAGTCAAACATTTATGAAATTTCCAAATTGATTACTCAAATAAGAATTAATAAATATCTAAACAAATATTCAGAGTACGTAATAAAACAAAATTATTAGCTCATAATTGGTATACCAAATACAACGGCATTTAGCTTAGGAAAAACCTGTTTTTTATGTAGGTATTGATAATATGAAACCAATACCAATTATGTAAAATATTATTTAACCTAAAGTGTTGTCGCTCATTATTTTCTATAAGTTCTTAGAAGCTGTCGACGTCCGTTTACATTTTTAATTTAGTGTTTTATTGTTAATGCTTTCTAGTCTGAATTTCGTCAGCAGCTCCGGTGATGATCAAATGTCTGCAAGAGTAACTCGATGTAGGTACCTAATTTTGGCATCTAATCATGAAACTTAATTAAAAACACCAAAACTTTGATTACCTCTTACAAAAATAGTTAATTGGTAGAAGTTGATCAAGGATGAATTTCGAAAGATTACTGTATAGTTTCCCTATTTTTTTTAGACAGTGTGTTTTTAGAGATAATCGTAAACTGGAAAAGTTTACAGTAAATGAGAAACAGTGAACATAGGATGCTAGAAGATTTATTTACTAAAAAAAATGATTTTACATTCTGTTATTAACAAATTAAAAATATTTATCTCTTTAAACACATTTGCTTATTCTTATTCGTGACGCAAATATAACTTACTATTTTGCAACATAAATCTACATTTGGAAAAATGTGATTTAATTGTACAGATTTTATAGAAATTTCCTGCAATTTGCTTATCGCATGATCATTGTCAATTTTGTTTTTAACACATTGATTTGAAATTCGTGTCCGTACGTTTTTAAAAATAACCGCAAATTAAAGAAAAAATTAAAGTAAACAGTGAAAATAAAAGACATTCAATTTTGGTCTTATTTTATTATAAAAAGCTTCCATTTATATTGTACATTAAATAAATTTATTATATAATGTGTAAATTGAAATTAATATAAAATTACTCAATATCTATTAAACAACTAAGGTCGTTTGACAATAGTTTCCTTTTAGATTTTCCTAATTTCCTCAATAATTAAAAAGTTTATTTCGCCTAATCAGACACTAGGTACCACATGCTTTCATAGTGCATCACGATTAACAGGTCGCTCTTTGCCTGTACGTTGTGATTAGCAATGACATTTAAGATGACTTACTTGTAGGTTATTACTTATTTAGTCATTGTGGTGGATTTATCATCTTGACAGTTAATTATTTTCATCCTAAATATAACATTTAACACCTTCTTATCTTAAAGTTTTGCTTTTATCTATTTCATTTATAGCTCTGTTAGAATTCTGTATTCCTAGGGCCTACCTAGAAGTTCTTCAAAATTTGAGGACTTATCTATAATAATTTTGATCAATTATGAATAAAAGGTTACAGGTATTAGTTTGATTCCCTCGACTTCATAGAAAAATGGTAGGGGAAGGTCACCCAAATTTCACAGGTAGGTAAAATAGTTAGCCGCTTTGCATTATTTCCTTAATAGGGCATCCAAGTGTTGGTGTTGTGAATATTTATTAAGTGTAATTTGGCCACGTTATAAATAGTGTTACGTGATAACTCTTTTGAGCAAATTAGACATCTGAGTTTTGGATATTTTAAGGACAAAATGGAACAGTTTTTAGTGTGAAAGAATGGATAAGTAAGTAGGTATATTTTCTCAGATTTATTTCATGTTAGATAATATTGAATTAAACTTCACTACATACTAGTAATAGCACCAGAATATTGAACAATCTCGTAATAATATTACACCCTGTATTTTGGCTGGGATTATATTTAAAAAATTATTAATTTTATATAAAATGTTATAAAGTAAAGAAAATGCTATTATATAAAGTTTGGGGCATATTTTTCCATCTAACAAAAAATAAAACCTGGAATAACACTTCGTTTTGAAATTAATTTTGATAGTTTAAATTAAAATAACAAAAAAGAAATGTTACAGTTGATAGACATTTATAAGAATTTATACACGACGATATTCAATAACCCATTTCAGAATCACGAATTAACCTTTATTCTAGTAAGGTAATTAATTTCTTAGGTAAAAGTTTATAATTTATACACTGAATTTCAATGCAAATCAGTGTGAAATTCTATATTCCTTATTTTTACCCCGTACCTAGTTTAATTTAACTTTGTTATAAGATTTTTAGATTAAATATTCATACTTTGCAGAATGCTGGAAAATATATCTTTTTCTCTTTTCAAGCGTTCTTCAGGATAGTAATTTTATAATAAAATTTTTCTATAATACATTTATAATAGAACGTTTCGTATTCAAAAATTGTGAATATAAAATATTATTGAACAAACAATAAAAAATTTCAATAAACAGTCACCAAATATTAATCTTAGAAAATGTGATTCAGTGGTGTTTCGCAGATTAATTTTTCTTCTGGTGTTTCACTTTATTAGAGTTCTACGGCAATTTTGCAATCTGGGTTTGTAGTATACGCTTTTACGATTGACTCATTAAATGAAATGAGCCTCTCTCTGTTCAATTAATACCCACTGTGAAATTAAACGTTTTCCATTATCTCAATAAGACAATTCGTGCAGAAATTTAATTCGAATAACACTGCACTGAAAATGAGGTGGATAGTTTTCGGTCAGGTTCTGAAGACAAGTAGTTATAAAAAGAGGAATGCTTACGGAAAAAACAAATGTGGATCTGCTATGTGTAATAAACTAATAAATTACATAATATAACTAAATCCTAAAGTGTTAAATTTTTCTACGTGGATTATTTGTTCTTTATAAAGTAATTTCAGATAATATTTATTTCCTTTTATTACAAATCGTCTATTTTTATTATAGGTCATATAAATTTATTTTTATTGCATCTTATCAGGTTTCTTTAGTTTTATATCCATAGTATAATATATTATTGCAGTGCAAATAGTTTGAATTAATTAATTGCTATTGGTTAATAATAATACTACCGTTAACTAATAACAAGTTTCAGTTTAACAGTAGGTATATTTTTAGGAACTTGTACTTGTCTAGTCAATAAGAGTAATAAATTATTAATTTATGAATGGACAATAAACCGTAATGAATACCGGTTTAAAGGTTACTTATATCAATAAAGACATATACCTAATATATTTTCAAAAAGTAGTTTCACAAAACACATAACATTACCGTCATAATTACAAGTGAAAAAAGTATTTCCCCCTTTTTTTCGATTCTCGATTTTTATTAATGATAAATTAAATTATTTGAATAGGACCAGTGTAAATAAAACAGCTGCGACTAACCTTTGTTATTTTTAACTCGCTGTATATTAAATATATATATACAAAGGCACCAATATATCAAGTTTAATAATATTAAATTTGTACATTTTGTATTTCTATACATATTTTATTTTCTATATTTATTTTATTTCTATGCAATGAAGAGATGAATACCTCATACCATTCATTTGTTAACTTAGATAGATTAACTGAAAATATATTGTGTTCTGATTTTATGTCTTATGTATGTAAGATGCCAAAAAATATGTTTTATAGAGTAGTTGGTTCATATTTATTAGATGAAAAAAAACTAATCCTTTTTCACTTATCAGTTTTATAAAAATTCACTTTCTAGTTATAATTTAGATAAAATACGATTAAGGGCTTCCTAGAAACTACAGTTTTTATTCTAATAAAAATAGTGAAATTCGCATCGAAATCGAATCATTATTATAGAAGTTATACTGTAAAAAAATTGGTGTGAGTGAGAGCAATAAAGGTGCAGAATGAATTTATTGAATGAAATTATTGCGGACATTTTCACTGAATATTGAACATTTTGGTAATTTTACTCATTTGTAATAATATTTGACCTAATACTGAGTACTTTCACTCAAATATAGGTACCCGCTAAACCATTCTATGGTTGTCGTGCGTTGTCTTTGTCTATTCCCATCATCCCATTAGGTCATCTCGTGGCGTGGTGTATGGCGTAAAGTGTCCATTAATCCTGTTATTTGAGCGAATTTTTACAGTGTATTTTGGAACTCATCTTGTATGTTTTTTAAATGGAAGAACCTGTATATTTGTCATTTTTTAGATTACAATGGTATGTAAATCTCACATATTTTAATAGTTTGCTCAATATTTTATCTCTTTGTTTATGTAGTGGCTATGTCGTATACGATTCTGGTCTCTGCTTGAACACTATAACCCTTTTATCTGTTGGGCGTTGATCTGGAAACTGAGATCAAGCCCTTTAATTAAAAATTGTTTGTCTCGTTGATTAATAGCGCTCGTAGAATAGCAAGAAGCTTAGCAGACGTGATAAGATGGGAAAATGTCTGTTGTGTCGTGGAAGATTGGTATTAGCTGGCACTTGACTGTGTTAACAAATGAGGGTAAAACAGGTTGTGAAAAGACGTAGCTTTTACGCATATCTACATCAATGACAAAGGTATCTCCATTGCTGTAAACATACTTTTTTAACAATATTCTTCAGTTACATACTAATGGTTTAGGTATAAATGATTTGAACTTATTTTACCCAGGAAATGGTTTGATTGGAGTTACAGAAACCTATTTACTCGAAATATATTTTCATTAATGAAAATGTTATTTTGGTCTTGCTATATCGCTCAAAGACAAAAGCACATATTAAAAAAGGATTACATTTGTATAAATTTAATGGCAAATTAGTATCAATTTTCAAAATATTTTTAGCAGCGCAATATAAGTGAAAATAATTTAGTTTTTGGCAAATTGCATTTATCTAAATAAAAGGTTGTCAGACGAATAAATTCAACTGTTTTTGTTTAAAAAAATTAGCTATCTCCAATTGCTGAGACATCGATGCAAAATAATGATCTTTTGTATATGATCCGGTGCTGATTTTTAGACTTTTACTCTTAACTGAACTATGATCGCCAGTAGTCTATTCAAATCTGTTATGTCAAATAACTCCTTTTGACCTTTGACGGCATTCATTATTTTTTCTTCAAATTTTACATGAAAACAGCTACTACCAGGAAACTGCACTATACCAATTTTATTCTATAACAATGATTTTGTGTAATTGAGCAAAATCTTTCCCTTCTAAATATATTACACTTGGTTTTTTTCTTATTTTGACGAATTGGATTCGTCAGAAATCTGATAAGAAAACTATTTTCCAAAAGATAATCGTCCATATTATTAACAATTATGTGCTGATTTGATAAATCAGTATGTACGACTGAAGGAGAATACTATGTTCATTCCAATCAGGAAGAAGTTTGCTTGCTCTGTAAATGTCATATTCATCCTTTCCGGGGATGTGAATGAGCTTAGTATACTACGAAAAAAGTAGTGAAACAATGAATTGTTTCTGAGAAATGAAAGGTGCTAAATCAACGGGAGAGAAAAACTGTAGACGACTTGCCTTTAAAAACGAATGGGGCTTTGCATTGTTATGCAACTTTTCAGATCTTACCCTTTCTTGTTTTCCTTATCACGCCTATATTAGGTTATTACTTGTAGAATAAGTAGTTTGAATGTCTTGCACAACTACATAATACTACTTCAATAAAATCTTTCTAATAATAATAATCAAACAATATTCTTTCAAAATTAAGGAATGACAATCCAACAAATTTCAGTTGATTTCATGTCATGAATATGATGAGATTCCGAATTTCATACCTTCGGATTTCAGGAATGCCCTTACAAGATTCTTGAAACTGTATTTGATTTTCTATTATATTTTAGATGTTCACAATATGAATGAATTCAGACATTCCAAACATTCTGGTGACCATTCTAATGACTTTGAAGTTACACTTTAAAAATATGTCATGGTATTCTTTTAGAGCTTCCATTGAAAGAGAAAAAGAAATGAGAAATCTTGGACGTAGACCTTCTTTGGGCTTTATTTCGACAAATTTCTGAGGAGAAGTATAGTCAGTGTACTTATGTCATCAACTTGCATTATTTTAAAATGACACTAGAGCTTTGTTTTGGTTCCGACAGAGAACGATTCTAGGACGGTTCAAATCAGTTGACCATTCCATTCATAAGAACATCTAAGCCAAGACATACTGACAATACACAACTATTTTGAACTGTTCTAAGACTGTCCGCTAAGCCTATTGTAGATGGTATAATACTGACTGAATATTAAGGTGGCTTCAGGTGCATAATAATATATATCCCCTTCTTTTCTGGACACTATTTTAATTAAGAAATAACAATCGAAGTTTCAGAAGATTTCATGTGTATGTTGAGATTTTGAATTCCATCCCTTCCGGTTTCTGATATATCCTTGGTAAACATCCTTAAAACTTGGTACCTATTTGAAACTATATTACGAATATTCAAAGTATGTATAATATCAGGCATTTCGAAGATTCTTGTTTGTGTTTGGATAATTTTGAACAACCCTACAATTTTGAATTGTGTCATAGATTATTGTAAAGCTTCGTTTGGAAGAGGAGAATAAATGAATAATCCTTCAAACTAAGTCTTCATGGTGTTGACATGTACAATCGAATTTCATGCTTTAAGATTTCGGAAAGTTCTAGCAAGATTCTTTGGGCTTGGTATTTCAATTTCTATTTGAGAACTTAAAATAATATGCTTGAATTTAGTCATTCCAAAAATTCTGATTAGTTCTTGATGATCTTGAAGGCTACACATTTTCGAAGTTCTTATGTTTCTGGTGTAAAAGAAAGAGGAATTAAAAATCCTGAACTTAGGTCTTGTTTGGGGTTTACTTCCACACATTTGTACGGATAAGTAGGTATTGCAGCTGCATTGACTTTATCAACATATTCCTTAATGATATCCAATTACTAATTAAGGAATGACATTCGAAGAAGTTTCGTGATACGTGAGATTCTGAATTTCATCCCTTCAGGTTTCCGACTTTGTATGTGTCCTTAAAACTTGATATTTGAATTTCTATTTCGAATCTTCAAAGTCCGAATGATTTTAGGCATTTCAAAGATTTTGTTAAGTTTGCTGATGATTTTAGAGAAATAGGCAACCCTACAGTTTTCAAATGTGTCATGAGATTTCAAAGATTTTTGTTGCGCTTCTATTGGAAGAGGAAAATTAATGAAAAACCAAGACCATGAATGAGTTTATCTGTCTACAATAACTCGTACTGCCGAATGAATCTCCGAATTTGTCGGCGTCTTAACGAAACACCGCAAAGTACGGCAAGGGCGCCAAATATCGGTATTACTACTGCACGACGCGACAGTGGACCGGGCCCAGACGACGTCACGTGTAAACATTAACGCAACAACTTCGCCGAAAATGATCGAGCAAAGTTCTGCATCCGCGAAGGTTCACGAGTCCCGCCAGTTTGCTTTTTAGTCGCGTGGGGTTCGTGCGGAAACTTGTGGAGTGTATGTGTTACATTGGCGAAATATAAATTCTTTCATCGCATGCATAGGTAAATATTTTATTTTTAAAAAGAAAAACGTATTGCTTAGAAACCTTAATATTTCAGCTTTATTCTTCGGTTTATTGTTTTATATAATTCTTTACGTAAGAAATAATACTTAGATATGTAAGTACATCCATATTAAAAGTTTTGAAAATTTAAAATGCTTAATGAAAAGTGGTAGTACTTAAATTAAAAATATTTTTATGTTAAGGTATGCGATATTATCACGGTCTACACCATGAATAAACTAATAAATTAATTAATTCACACTTTACAAACCTATTTGAGGTTAGGTACGTAAACAGTAAACCTCCACTATTTTAGTGCTAGCAGTAATTTGTTAAAACATTTATCGTAACAAATTAATAGATATAATACCTACATAAAAAAACACGGCCCGGAAAATCTTAATTAAATGTTAGTTCCTTGAGCACGTTAGGCATCTGTCCATAATCCTTTTATCCTGTTCATGGCAAGCGGCTGAAAAACTAATCTTATTTAATTAAGATTATTTTAGATATGAGAAATTTCTAAAAATCTAAGCTGATGAATAATCATCATTACTATTACCTATGCAATTTGTTCCCCGACATTATTCCGTAGATGTTGACCTTTCAGTTTATGGTCATTTCTTCTGTTTACGTCAAGATAAAAATATTAAAAATAGACTCCCTGTGTACACAAATCTCTTAGACCAAGTCTTTCGTTTAATTTAGAATGGGTTTAGGTTTATGTATTTCGGTATATCCCCAGTCACTTCCTGTAGACCAAATGCTCAATGAAAAGTTTGTTAAATAACATTGTGCAATGCCCATGTTACCCTGGACTTGATTTAATAAGAATAACATTGCAGAGAATTAATAGTGCTAGTTTTGCTATATTTCCATTCTAGAAAATTTACTATGAGACCTATAAAAACAATATTATTAATTTCAGTTTATTGGGACTATATTTGGATTTGAGTCTATTATCACTTGATTGATACCTACCTACCTCTGCTAAAATTTTACAGAATTCAACACGATTAGTCTAAGATGTTTAATTATTTCACTTTGACTGGCATCAAATTCTTAATTAAATATATCTTAATACTGTTTGTGGTTTTCCATTTTATCAAACATAGATATCTTAATTTAGGTCTACGTTGAAGAGTTCTGTTTAAATTTAAATTGCGTATGTTCCATACGTCAATTTATTTTTACTTATATTTAATTCCTACAGAATTAAAATTTAGAAAGTGTCCTTTCTTTTTGTTTTAGTATATTTTTTATATGTTTGAGCTGTATCATTTGGTTCAAATCTAAGGCGTTGCATTAAATTTGAATTTGAAAAATAGAAGTAATCCAACCACGGGTTATAATAAATAACTAACTTGCCGTTACCTGGAATGAAATTAATCACTAAGTAAATTTATATATCTTCCCTTCAGAAATAAGTATTCTTTTAGTCCGTAAATAAATCCATTGTTTCTCTGAAGAAACGTACAACTTTATGGACCGCAGTAAAAATATCAAGTTTTACAAACTTTTATTAATGGGATCGATTAATATTAATCCCATTTCTAAAGTGCGTGGACTTTGGCTTTGTTTCAAATTAGAAACACATCCGTTTTATTTTATTTATTCGATTTACTAATATATATTGCTCGATTGGACTACAAATATGTAGATTTTATTGACGGTGACGGACAGGTTTTCTGTCAAAAGTGTAAACGAAAGAAAGGAAACATTTATTTAACCATGAAGCCTAAATATTTTGCCGATAATTTATGGATGCAATTCATAATATCCGAATGTTGCCATTTTTCTCTCGACTTGTGACTATTTTTAATGTAAAAATCAAATTGTTACAATCAAAACAGACTATTGAGACAAACTGTGCAACGCCAATAAATATGTATAATAATCAGCAGAAAAATTAAGATATTCACGTCAATTTTGATTGCGCATGTCCATAACTTCCATGTTCTCTACGGGGTATGGTAATTGCACCGCTAGACGTCGTTCTCAAATTATTTATTAAAATTTTTACAATGAAATTTAGCAAAAAGTGTACATAATAAAAACTCTTCATGAGATACTTGAATGGAATTAAAAAAATTTGCAATTAAATTATAATTAAACAAAATTACAAAAAATGTCCCCATTAAGTTTATTTCAACGTATAATTTAAAAAATCAGTATTGTGTGTGATATTCCAAATCAGCCATTTTTGTTGGGACACCCTGTATAATAGTTTATACGATCATAATTGTTTCAAGGCTCAAAATCTTGGAAACAGTATCCACTTTTGAAACAAACATTTTCATTAAATATGTTATTTTTTAGCTTAAATGTGTCTCGATATGATATATTTAAAAAATCATCCAATTTTATGTGGTAATTTCAATTTTTGATATAAATTGAAATATACTCTAACAGATAAAATAACTTTGAAGGTAATTAGATTCAGATAGAAGCGGAATTTTCTTCGTAAACCTAATAGGTTTAGTTTTTCTGAACACACTTTCTCCGATTTTTTTAAATAATGCCATTCACGCATTTATGTTAATAAATCAATTTTTGAATGTTATTATAGCAGTAAGAATAGTTAGAGCTAATGTTTTTCGTATTTCCATTAATTTATTATTAATTAATGTAATTTTATTTAGAAAATTGAAAAATTGTATATCCTAATAGAAAAACATTCATTTATTTCCCCTGTAAAAGTGCAGTGACAGTCGTGAAACCATTAATACTGAACTGAAATATGAAAATATTGACTGTAACTATTTTTTTATAGCAATATTGAAAAGATGATTAAAAATTGTTAAGGAAAGTGTGACAAAAAAATAACACGCTTGATTTTTGTCATTGGTTTGCTGTATGCTATCCGTAGCAACGAAAGTAATATACGAGGTGGACTTTTTGAAGAAGTTTTGCCAGTACAGTCCTCAAATTTTGAAAATCGTCCGAAAACTACAGCAAAACTAATTTTATTGAATATCTAAAGGACTTATTCAAGTCCTCACCCCGTATTCGTCTAGGTTGCCCTATCGGTGCCCCTACTTACTTTTACGGCATGTACAATTTATCATAAAACCTTCTGAATTTAGAACAGTTATTTTACAGGCAATATCGTTATATAGAGAGGTGGATACAAATCACACAATAACGTCTATTTGAAGTTCTCGAACAGAGACGGAATACACAATTATACGGTGATTGTCTCTGCTATTCTATCGCCGACACTTGGAAACAGCAATTCAACCTCTGATAAATCTGTCTGGATAGCTCGACTGTTACAGACATAACAATTTCTGCATATAAATTAGCAGCAGGGTCTTTTGGAACGAAGTCGGCTGTAAATGTTTTAATAAGACTGCTGTCAAACAGGTATGCCTCAATTGACAAATTTGAAAGGGTTCAACGCCGTTTTTTAAAACATGTTGCTTTTCGATCTGATGGTGAATATCTTCTCATTGGTTTTCCACAAATAGGTTCAATAGATCGTGTCAATTTGTTTCATTGGTTAATGTTAACAGAAGAATATTGTTTTTTTTAAACTTTTTTATTTAAATTAGTCCACAACCAAATTAACTGTAGTCAAATATTAGATATGCTTAATTTAAATATGCTTAGAATTGCAGCATATCAACTAGATTTTGTTTTATTTATCCACGCCGTGAACAAGTTATAAAGAATTCCCCATTACACAATATTCACAATAATGTGACCAGTTTTAGACATTTTTTCTGAACCTTAACTAACTGCTTAATTTTTGTTATGTTTTTCTCCTTTAGCAGACATTTGTTGTATTTTTTGTACTTATATTATGTTGTAACTTTTTTTACTCCTATTCAGGGAGTTCCACATAAGAGAGATTCTTCTGTAACTCTCCAAGAAAATCAGAATTTTAGCTCTCTAAATGAGCGTCTTAACGCATAAAACATTGCAACTTGTCATATCTGAACACCTTGAAGGCCAACTCACTGGTCCCCCGCGCCCATTCCATTTGTTGGGAAAAGTTTCGTAAGTTATGAAGCGCCCACGCGAAGTGGAACACCCTGTAAAGTCAAAAATATTTTTCACATGATTCCAGACAACTTTTATTAAAACCATTTTTTTTATAAATTTTACAGTTGCAGAGTTACAGAAGAATACCAAAGTAAAAATAAAAAATTCTGTACTTATAAATACTTTCATACGTACAACAGTTGCATAAATGATTACAAACCACATGATTGCCGAACTCAGGCAATCAACATTGCACGAATGCCACTTGTTAACTAGTGTCGTAAATATTAATGATTCGTTTACAATGGACATTAACAAACCGTTGCGTCTGTCCTCAAGATAATGCGATTGCCGATTGGTTGAGTAAAATGTCGGGAAAATTAGGCATTCCGCAAAATAATATTAAAATGAGACGCTGCTGAACTTTTATGACAATCAGAGTGAAATTAATGCCCTTACAGAGCTTGAAAACCCGTTCTAATAAAGCAGAAACTGTCACAAGTCACATCAAAACCAAAAAATAAAATATATATTGAATACTTTAGGCAACTTTTTTGATTAATATAAAAAATAGAACCGACCCTGCTGTTAAACGTTTAATAAATCAATAATTAAAAAAAAGTAGAACCGAAACTTCTGAAAATAATGTACAATTGCCGTTCAATTATAGTTACCAGTAAATAAAATTTCACAGTAGAATTAAACCAGGTTTTATGCACACATAATTACGTATAAATTATAGCATAGACATTAAAAATTGATTACAGTAATATTGACACTTTAAAACGGTATGTAAGTAATGCAAATATGAAATTCCTAACGTACCTTTATAGGAAATATCCAAACAATGCAGCAAAGTAACCGCTAGCACATACCCTTTTCCACATGAAAGACTAGTTAAGGTTAAAGGGAAGCCAATTTAAATTATAAAAATGTCTTGGTTTTGAAAAGTGATGCCTTTAATTCAGTGTAACTAAATCTAACGCTATTTATTGACACGGGGCCTTATTTTTCTGTGCTGGAGTCATAGCGCTTAAAGCTTGGTTTAACTAATCCGTCATTTATCCGTTAATCAGCTTTTTATTATGATTTAACAAAATATGAAGATAAAGGAAGATGTAGTCATTGTCCAATATCAGATAATATACCTAGTATATTTTCACATTTGTATATGTCGCACATCCCATTCAAAACTGTCGTATCTCAAAATATTTTACAGGAGATGCAAAAGAAAATTATATTTTTTATTAGAAACTTTTTTCCTAAATGTAATGAATAACCTAACCTAACTACATAATATTTTTGTGTAGACATAATAAATTGGAAAAAATGTCAAATAATTTTCTTTTGCATCTCCTGTAAAAATGAAATATTTTGAGATACGACAGTTTTGAACGGGATGTACGATGTCTGCCTCTTATATGAAGCTTCGCATCCATCAATTTATTCGATACGTATGTAACGGCACCCTAATGCCTACCCTGTTGACTAAGGTTTTTTGCTGAGTGACGTTGCCCGTACATTTTATTGTCGTTTGACGCTTTGCTTTTTTGCCTAAGTAAAATCTTAATGTTTTCTTAATTTCATTTTTCTAACTTTAATATTCATATTAATATTTATAACAACCATTTAAATAAATATTTATGATTTTTTAAAATACAGTATTGTTATTGGTGTAATCGGGGGGTGAAGCTTATTTAATTTTGTTCTTATACTCAATATCTTATTTTAATACATTTTTATTTTAATATTCTGGGACATAAATAAAATTGGATTAAAAAGAAAATTTTAAATATTTATTATCCTACTTATCGGTAATACTAAGAATTCACGAACGGATCACGGAAATATGTTCACTTTTGATGGAGATAAAACAGCTATCTTGATAATGTTTCTAGGTTCAATTTTAAAAACCTCTAGTAACAAATTTACATACAATTCTTTAAGTACTGTGCAGACAGTTACTTTTGATCAGTTAAAAGCACTGTGGAACATATTCAATACATTTACTGAGAAATTAGAGGTACTTTTTCATTGTTAACATAAAGACTTCTGATGAATTCGACATGTATTGACACAATTCGTCAACCAATTTAGTATTTATGATATGCTACGCAAGTCAAAGCGCCTACAGAATTTTGAATATTTTAATTTCAGTGTCCATACAAACAAAACTTATGAAAAATACTGGCATAGTATTACATTGGTAGATAATTTTTTTCGTAGTCTAAAACCTGGAAAAAGGTGTAAAATTTAGTGTCATAAATAGGTGTCATAAATAGTTAAGGCTCTGAACATATTAAATTTTTCAGCATTTGTAGCATGATTCCCATCTTCGCTTCTTATTTGACTTTAATTCAGTTTGGTACACAAAAAAGTGGCCTCTTTCGGGGATAACATCCAATGTGCCAACAACTGGCCTTAAATCCAAAAAAGCACCCAAAAGGGGTTCCTTCGTAGGCGCAGTCCAGAAACGAGTCATCATTTTTATGGGACTATTTGCATATTTTGGATACTCAAAGATCAACACCTAGAATTTGCTTTGGTTGAACACCAGAAAACCACCCCTAAATCCAAAAAATCGGAAAAAATCTGTGTTCGGTAGATTCAAGTCACAAACTCAAACCACAAATTATAATCCGGAGAAAGCGAGATCCGCACCCCCTACACAGCGGGCAAGTAAATGACGCAAGCTTATTTAATAGACTGAACCAAAATTCCTTACAAACACCAGTCGTGAAATCCAGCACTTCTTACAAAGGAGTCATTCTGAAGGCAGTTATGAATGAACAAACTTCGTTCCATTTGTACCGCTGTCTTTTATCTTCGAACAGTTTATATAGAATAGAGTATTTATTTTTCGCTTTCTTCCTTTCCTACGTAAATATCTGTTGAACAGAACATCCCACAGAAAATAGTAACCAAGAATCACTGAGCTGATTTACTGTAGCCTCTAGGTGTAATTTTATTCCGAATCGATTTTCTCGACTCATTCGCAACAGCCTTCAAAGATTGCATACCTTGATCGCGGATCCACTCCTTTGCAGGACCACATCCCAAGATAAATCCAGTAAATGTAAAGCTGTAGCAGGTTTTGAAGCTTAGGGGAGTAGAGGATTGATGATATCCATCATGGAGTGGTGTTGTCTTCGTAAATCCAGGATATTTCTATGGAAGGGGCTCAATAGATCGTACTGTGTGCAGTGTCTATAGATTAGGAATTTAGTGGGCGATGGAGCATTCCGCAAGGTATCAACAAATTCGATTTCTAGGAATCCAAATGCATGGGTCTCATCTGTAAAACATACTCCTTTTTTGTGTACCTGTGTTATTTAGATATCTAACTGTTTTTACAGTTAGTTAAGATTTGTGCGCTATTAGTTTCACTTTTTAGGGTTCACTTTGTAGCTGGATAATCCGTCAGGGCGTTGCATAGTGTAGTAAGTCGTTGATGGAATTGGATTAACCGAGAACATGTGCGAACAGGTTGAAATCCATCTAAATTTGCCTGCGTGCGGTGGTGTAACAGTAGTTCTAATGGATTCCGATGTAAATTAATGAAGCGATAACTATAGATATCGAATAACAGCTAGAAGGTCATTTTTTAAATCAAACTTTCATTATTTCTGCTTTAGTAGTTCTCTTTCTTCTCAATTATTTTTAATCAAAATTCGAAATTAGTAATGGTGATGATTTAATTGTACAATTCCATGATTACTTTGTTAAGACATAAATGTATCCTATGAAACGCATTGTCTTTCATTTAAAATTCTGTTAAGTTTAAGAAATCTGGTTTGCAAAACCGTACAAGTGGCTGTATAAGACTCAACTTATGATTAAAAGATTATTAGTTTAAGTTCAGGACAATAAGGAAAAAGATGAGCGAACTTTTTTACTCTGAAATTTTTTTGTAGAAAAGTGTAGGTTTTAAGGTCAGAAAACATATCACATACGCAACCACCAGCAATTGTAGGAAATTTAATTCTAAACAACTTTGATTTAATTTTTTTTTCGAAAAAATGCATCTTCATTAAGATATTGGCAGTTTTTGGTAAATAAAAAACAATCATAAATGTACATCTACAGGGTCTTCTGCATAAAAGCCGACACAGAGCAGGAGTATGTAGGGGAACCCAAAATATAGTAATTTAACACAACTTACCTTTATACTAATCTACACCTGTGAGAAATTATAGGCCTTGAAAGTGGGGTTTCAAATTTCAAAGAAAATCAATAGGTATCTCAGTTATACTTGAACTTAGAAAAAACAAGTTTGGTACATTACCATTAATCGACAATAAGTAGGGGAGACTGGGGCAAAGGGGGTCGCTTAAGACATTTATCTAAAAATTTTCTTTAATTACATGAATTTAAGGAAAACAAATGCATATAGTCATACAATATTTATTCGCCTTCGCTTAAGAGAACATGGCAAAAATAAAAAAAAACTTTTAATTTTATTAATAAAACAAAAAAAGTGTTCCTGGACCTATATGCCCCAGGCTTCGGGGCAAAAAGGACCACCATTTATTGTATGCACAAATTGCATACAAATTCATCGTCATTTTCATCCACGCCTGCGCACTCATCGTGTGCCCATTGTCCGCATTGCTGACATCTAATCCATCCTTCGTTTTCTTTACATTCACCATAGACTTCATTACAGTATAGACATTCTTCCGATTCTGAATCAGTTTCGCTGTCAGCATGTTCTCATTAAAACAATCATAAAACACACATTCGCTTTTACATACAGTGTAGGAAAGTACCGATGGTCTATCAGAAGTTACATGAGAGCGGTAAAGTAAGCCATAGAAATCCATGTGATAGACAAGGATGGCTATAATGAAGGCGTCTAATAGTCAACGCCCATTTCGCCCTTCCACAAATAAGAAGTGGATCTTATTTGTGGAAGGGCGAAATGGGCGTTGACTATTAGACGCCTTCATTTAAGCCATCCTTGTCTATCACATGGATTTCTATGGCTTACTTTATCGCTCTCACGTAACTTCAGATAGACCATCGGTACTTTCCTACATTGTATATACGTTTAACGGTACTGTCAAACACAGAACTGAGTAATGCCAATCTCTAGCGGTGAAAACACGGCGAAAATCTACAATAGTTTTAAAATAAATTAACTGATCCCGTTTGCCCCGCTGATCTTCTTTACCACAGTCTCCTTTAGAGTTCAATTGAAGCATTTTAAAGGATTGATAAGGGATGATGCACCATTAAAATGAATGATAAGAATTTGGCAAAAAATTACAGGCCCATTACTGTTTTAAAGTGTGTGGCAAATCTTTTTGAATTTGTAATTTATGAAAAGATATAGTTTTACAAAAAATCTGATTGTGCCTCAACAACGTGGTTTTTTCCGTTGCAGGTCAGGAAACTAATTTAGCTACTTTTGTTAATAAAATTTATATTGCTTTCAAAGAGGGAAAACAGGTTGACACTGTATACACGGATTTTGCCAAATTACATGCACTTGGTTTAAGTGACCATTTAGTAATTTTCTTCTCTTCATATCTACGGACCGAAAACAATTTGTTTGTTATCACAGTACTGATTCTGAAACATATCTAACTAGATCTGGTGTACCACAAGGTTCGAATATGGGACCGTTACTTTTTTTAATTTTTATAAATGATTTACCACAGAGTATAACATCCGACTGTCTCATATATGCCGATGAATTAAAACTCTTTACTGAAATCAGTAATATCAATGATTTTTCAAAATTACAAAATGATGTAAACGCAATTTATGATTGGTCGGTAGAAAACAAATTCCCCTTCAATTTAGATAAATGTAGTCATGACGTTTAGTAAAGCACGTACGCCTGAACATTGTGTTTATACAATGAATAACAATTTTTTCTAATTTGAGTTTTAAAAACCATGTGAATGAATTAATTAATGCTTTACTAATTAATTATGTGTGTTTTTTGTTGAAAAAGAAATGAATGAAAATCAATAATTTTTTAAGTCAACTGACAGGTTAAAAAATTCTGTCACTTTTTAATGGTGCATCATCTCTTATCAACCTTTCTACCCCCCTATATCTCGAAATCTGTCCATTATTACACTTTGTGCCCATGGAGACTTTTGATCAGGAGCTCGAATAGAATAACATATATCAATTTCAGAAAATTTCACCAAGGGCCACTTCCCATAAGAAACGTGCGGGGGTCCTTTGGTTTTTCCTAGTTCAAGTATAACTGTGATGATTTTTTTCGAAGTTTGAAACCCCACTTTCAAGGCATATAACTTCTCAGGAGTGCAGCTTAGTATAAAGGTGAATTGTATTAATTCACCAAATTTTTAAATTCCTCTACAAGCCCCTGCTCTGTGCCGGTTCTTATGCAAAACACCCTATATATCCCAAAACCTTGTATGTTGCTGCATGTGTGACATATGTTTTCTGACCTCAAAACAGTCATTTCTCTATAAAAAAATCTTAGAATAAAAAAATACGCTTATTCCGTCTTTTTATGTCTGACTTTCCTGGACTATTTATGGAAATCGCAAACTGCAGATTTTTTTTATAATAGAGTATGTAATAGTTCAGTTGCATGACAATAAAATCCTGTTTTGATTGATTCCACATAAAGCGTTATCTGTACGAATTGTTCTGTCGGTTGTGTTAATCTGACGAAAATCTAAACCTGTCAGTTTTAATGATTATTTTTTCATAGTTCACATAGCTATAGCTAGCTTATTCCTATAAATGTCTTATGGCTCTTTGCTAAGAATTTACTATTTTAAAATCTCCCATTTGGTGATAATCGGTTTATTTGTTTCGTATAAATTATACTTTTAACGGGAAAGTAAGTGAAATCTTTTCAGTGGTGTGTTTTAAGCTCAGTGTCGCAGGTGCTATCGTTTGTTTTAGACAAGGGTAGCATTCCCCAACCCTTACGAGCTGGAGCTGCTTACGCAGGTACGACGCCCCCGTACGAACGACCTACGACGCTTTGAAACGGATCTTAGTTTTCAATTTTATGTTAAAATTCTCTATATATCAGCGTTGGTTTGCTTTCAAGCGTTTTTGCATCTCTGTAAATTTAAATAAGAAAGAAATGTAGGTACATCTTTGTAACGGGGTCTTCTTTTTTTCAGAGCCACTACTACAGGGTGGTCTCTGAAACAATGGTAGAAACGGTATTGTCTAGTGAAATTACGCGCAGCCAGCATGAGGAAGTCAAAGTTGCACACGAAAACGGTGAGTTCTCTTACGTTTTTTTTTAATAATCACAACATTTCATCCACACAAGCTTTGTCTGGAAATTATTTGGTTACTAAGTGAAAAATGTTAAGATGCTTTTTGTTGGCTTTATGTGTTGCTCACAGCTATCCAATGCACTTAGATCATGCAACATTTTTATGTTTCTCTTTTTCCGTTCTTACACAGGAAACCGAAAATTTGCATGATTAACGACGCCTGAATAAGCTGCCGAATAGTAATGAGTAATATTTTGTTGCATTCAGTACACTCATTTTTAACCATTCATTGTATGCTACTGTATGCAGTTAAATTATTTTAATTACATAAAATCTGTCCTTGAATGTATCTGCAAATATGCTTCTAATATTTTTTTATCAGAAGATATTTAAAAAAATTAGGTATATATAGCTACTGTTTTACGAAGTATGAATTCAAAAGCACAGACGTGCGCAATCTTATTATGTGGTTAAATCGAAGTTTAAATTACACTACAGGAAAAAATTAAGGGAATAAAATAAATCTGAAATTTTTTAGTGATTTCCGACAGGTATCTTGCTGAAAAATGGCCGTATCGAAATAAAAAAGTAGTCTTCAAGTCTCTAGTTTCAAGATATTTAGACAAACAATTTTTTTGAGCTACGGTTATTGCGCAATCATGGGAAATATCGCAAAAAATTGTTTTTTTCACTTAGACTGATGCAGCTAGTTTGATTATTCAGCTTTTTCTTGGTATCTGCACATCAATTTCTTATTAAGATATCCGGCTTTGAATGAAAAAAGATCCTTTTGTCTTTGATCATTAATATCTCAATAAATAATGACCGCGTAGTTTTAAGGGCGGTTTTGAAAACTTAAATACAATCTCTACAAGGAACGTTTATGGTTTTTGAGGAAAAAATTTTTTCCGCCCTGACAATTTGAAAAAAGTATACAAAAATTACTTTTTTACAGATTTTTCAAATTAGTGTCAAGAATGAAAAAAAAGTTTTCTTCAAAAAACATGATAGGTTCTTGTAGCAGATTTAATCAAGTTTTCAAAGCCGCCTTTGGATTTACTGAGCAATAATTTGTTGCTGAGATATCGATGATTAAAGACAAAAGTGTCATTTTGCAATCAACCATTGATATCTCCGCAATCAATGGTCGTTTGGAAAACCTTTCAAAAAGCAAATTGAAGCTGAATAAAAAAGCTAACTGACCTCTACATTGATTGATTTCAGAAAAATTTTCCTGAGTCTGTAGATAGTCCAAAAAAAAAATTGAAACATATTTCTCGACGTATTTCTTTGACTGTTGCTCATAAAAATGTTTTGAAAAATATTGAATCTAGAGGCTTAAAGCCTCAAAATACTTTTTTTTTATCTGAACACGATCATTTTTAACTAAGAAGAAAGCCTTTCAAAAATAAGTAAAAAATTTATGAAATTTTTTATTTCCTTAATTTTTTCCAGTAGTGTATATTTTTTTCACAGTCGCGAATTCTTTAATTAAAAGATATTGTTCCTCGTTATTAAATTAATCTCCATATTTTTAATATATATTTCCCACTTCTGCAACATTTCTATGTTAAGTACCTACATTCTAACAACAAGCCCCTAACTCATACTCACTAAATTAGTATTCCCAGAATTCTGTTTGAAACGAATTGCAGAATTTCCGGGGGAAATTTGATTTTATACATATCGGAAATAACCAGTCAACTTTTAACATACGTCATCCATATGAAATTTTTGTATGCAATAAATAGCTTACGAAATCTCAAAAGAATTGTTTTTAATCATTCGTTGTTGTGTACATACAAAAGTACATACATGTGTACTTCATAGAATATTAAATACATCCTTTGTTACATTATAAAACGAAATAAATTGCATACTTTTTATATGAAAACTACTTTTATTCATCCGGTGTTTGTAATATTTTAGCAAGTACCAAAATTCAATCCACCCACTATTGGTGGAATAGATTAAACATATTTATTCACGCTTTTTGAGAACCTTAAACATTCTTTAAATAATAAAATTATGACTCCTTTGTAGTCGAAACTGAATAAATTATGTATTTAATAGTTCTCATAGTTGTACTATCCAAATAAATCTGTCAGGATTAAAATCTCACTGGTATATTTTGGTTTCCTCTATGAATTGATATCGTCTTTACGTTTTTCAACACAGCATATTTCCTTTTATTTATTAGTGTTCTTTCATTACACTTAAATTTTATTCCAATCCAACTTTAGTTTCTTGACATCCAGACATGTTTCTGTCATTGTATCCTAAATTTAACCGGGTTACTAAGCATTATCAACCTCAATAGCCTGATGCAAGCCTTGTGTTCCCATTTTGTTTCCTCAAGGGAATTGCATTGTTTTACTAAATCAATGGCACTTCTAAAGCGCCGAATGCAGGTAATTTATTTTATGCCATCGACTTTGAATTTCATTGTCCTGATGTATTGGGGTAATTAAATTAATTAAGTATATATTTTCCATAGAAACAGAACTACTATACAGTAAAAAAGAACAGAGAGCAGGCTCGATTTTGAACAGAAAATAATTTCCTGATATTTCTAGGTATAAAAAAGAACCACCTAGACATATGATGGCATATATGGTTTAGGAAAAAGTTTAAATAAAATAACTTTATTTTAATCAACCAAAATATGAGAATTTTTGTCAAATTCTAAAGTATAATTATATTTTAACTAAATTTACATTTCCATATCGACACGAGATCAACGTTTAAAAAATCCAACCAATATAATTTTTATTTTTTTTTTACTTTTCGTAATACTATGTGGTAAATACTTCTGCACTAAAACTAAAATAAAAGCACCACAAAAACTTGACATTTTTGTTCAATTTTCTAAATATTGACTTTATTCGATACGGATATTTAAATTTAATAAAAATAAATGAATAATGCGAATAATATTCAATTGTTACCATTCGTAACTGTATGAACTAAACTAATCTAACGATAGTCAACTAACAAATACGCGCAAGCTTTTCAGATTAGCACCGTAGAACTGAAGTGCCCGAACTAACACAATTTTTAAGGGCCAAATAGTGTGGAGAGATCGATAAAAAATCACTGACTCCTAACCCCAACGTAACGTGGTTAATTGTATATCTTATACAGGGTGATTCATTGGAATGGTAAATCTCAGATCTGGAAATACTAGAAAAGAAAATATGACGACTGGGCTTAATTTAAACAATTTAAAATAAATATTAATGGTATAAGATAGAACGTTGTACAATTGTATTTTGAAATTTCTTACTAATTTTAAAAGTTTTCTTTTTTTATCAACTTAAAAAATTGTCAGTTTTACGCTTTTTGACATATGCAAATAATAACTTCGAACTAATTTTGGCCAGATCATATAGGGCACTAGTTATACTCTAATATGGTTCAGGAAATACGTTTTTTCCGGGTATAGTTCTCGTAAAAACGAGTAGTACAATCCGTACAATATTTGTTGAGACCCCTGTGTCACTTTCTTGGAATTAATCGCATTCGATACCCGAGGTAGAAAGACATTGACGTAAAATTTCAAGGCACGTTGTAGTTAGCTAGAAACACATTTTTTTTTCTCGACACGTAAGCTATAAATTATTATTAACTTTACGCTTCTATATCTTAGAATCTACACAGTAAAATACTGTAGTATTTGGCTAAAAAGCAAGGGGTTACGACATAGTTTTTATGTGTGCAAGATTTTGTTGATTGCATAGAAAATTCCCAGGGCAATAAATAATTGTTTATACAGTAAAAAATTAAAAAAAAAAAATCTGAATGATTATAAAAGTGTAAAAATAGATATTTTTAGTATTGATCATTGTTTATTATGACAACAAGTATCTCTAAAAAATTGTGTGCCCTTTCTAAACCTTAATGTAAACCCACGGTACAAGATAAACTTTTTGAAATTTTCCTAATTAACAAACCTGTCAATCGAAAACCACGCGATCGATGGTTGCAAAATTTTTAGGGTAGAATTGACATAAGTTTTACTATTTGTTCACAAAGTTTCATAAATATTTATAAATATTTACTTATTTAAAAATTGCTCCAAATATACATATGATTTTCTACTATTTTCCGCCCATTGTTAATGCAAAGTTCAACTTTTTTGATTCGCAGTTTTTTATTTAGGGCTTACTTTCAATGTTACAGGGAAAAACGTGCCGAAAAACGGGTCATTTTTCGTTATTTTTGTATGTTGTTCCCCTGAATTCAGCAATGGTTTTTTGGAATGTGATAACTCGGATTCTTATTCTATATAATATTTGAGATTTTTCTGTACAACAAAATAGATTACTTCAAATACAAACGTCTTGAATGCTCTACCGCTTGGATTATATTGAAATCATTTAATAATACACTGTAAATAAATCGGTCTGAGTGAAAGCTGAGTGAATCCATCCATTGAGTGAAATTATTGAGTACATTTTAAGTCAATATTGGGCATTTTGATAATTTTACACATTTTTGATAATATTTGAACTAAAGCTGATAGTTTCACTCATAAAATTTTAGTTGTAGCTACTCACACTTATAGAGGAAAATTTCACTCAATCGAGTGGACAGAAATTGATACGTTATTGAAAGAAATTGACTGAAAATGAGTCCAATTTTTCTTAAAGTGTACAGTCTTTCAAAGTAATATGTTGTATTTTTAATGTTTTAGAGAAATATATATATATATAAAAAAACCAAATCTTTTAGACAAAATGAAATTTGTGTCCGATAAATTTATATTTTTTTTTCTTGTTTGACAATGATTAATAAGTACATCCATCTTAACCAGTGGCGGTTTTACTATAAGAGCTGCGGAGCTGCAGAACACATAAAATTTAAATATTAAATATTAAAATATTTAAAGAATCCAAATGTACTCGCTCTAAAATAATTATAGGAGCTTGTATTATTTATTACGACGCGAGCTACGCTCCTTAATATATGCAACCTCATATACAAAATGTGTGCACAGCGAGCAGTTAGATGCTTTCTCTGTTTTTATTGGCTAATCAGGCACGTGACCCAGTACCAGTACACTTTTATATGGGCTTATGTGGCTGCAATAACGACTGCCACTGCTGCAGTAAATGCAGTAATATTTCGTACGTGGTATGTTTGGTTTATTTCTGCGAGCGGCACGTGTGAATATTTTTTTGTAGGCGTCTACGCATATCATAGTTATTAAAATGAATATAGTTTCGTTTTTACAAAAAACTTTATTTGGTTCTCTACTTAATATATAATAAACTAAAAATAAAAGAATTAGGTGGGCCAACACCACAATTAAATATTAAAGTTAGTGGAACAAGCCGAAGTAAAAGTTATAAAAGTCAATTTAACAATAATGTATACACAAAAACCGAATGGGTGTGCGGGTGTGATATAAAAAATACACTGTTTTGTTTTCCGTGCTTACTTTTCGGTGGGGATAAAGCATGGACAATATACAGTGTGAAAGATTTAAGTCATTAAGTCTTTAGGTAAAATAAACATAAGAAGTCAGTTAGATTCTGCATATTGGGATAATATACGGAAACATATGAACAGGTAATGAAAAATCGTCATGNTAAATTTATATTTTTTTTCTTGTCTGACAATGATTAATAAGTACATCCATCTTAACCAGTGGCGGTTTTACTATAAGAGCTGCGGAGTTGCAGAACACATAAAATTTTATGTATTTAATCATATTAAATATTAACAAAATATTTAAAGAATCCAAATGTACTCGCGCTAAAATAATTATAGGAGCTTGTATTATTTATTACGACGCGAGCTACGCTCCTTAATATATGCAACCTCATATACAAAATGTGTGCACAGCGAACAGTTAGATGCTTTCTCTGTTTTTATTGGCTAATCAGGCACGTGACCCAGTACCAGTACACTTTTATATGGGCTTATGTGGCTGCAATAACGACAGCCACTGCTGCAGTAAATGCAGTAATATTTCGTACGTGGTATGTTTGGTTTATTTCTGCGAGCGGCACGTGTGAATATTTTTATATAGGGGTCTACGCATATCATAGTTATTAAAATGAATATAGTTTCGTTTTTACAAAAAACTTTATTTGGTTCTCTACCTAATATATAATAAACTAAAAATAAAAGAATTCTTGGGCCAACACCACAATTAAATATTAAAGTTAGTGGAACAAGCCGAAGTAAAAGTTATAAAAGTCAATTTAACAATAATGTATACACAAAAGCCGAGTGGGTGTCCGGGTGTGATATAAAAAATACACTGTTTTGTTTTCCGTGCTTACTTTTCGGTGGGGATAAAGCATGGACAATATACAGTGTGAAAGATTTAAGTCGTTACGTCTTTAGGTAAAATAAACATAAGAAGTCAGTTAGATTCTGCATATTAGGATAATATACGGAAACACAATGAACAGTTATAACGAAAAATCATTATGTATTATCTAAAATCATAGATTGCATAAAATTTTGCGGAACTTTCGAAGTAGCACTTCGCGGACACGACGAGACAGAAAATTCGGACAACCTTGATGTGTTTCGTGGACTCATAAATTTTAGTGCTGATCTTGACGACATATTAAAAGGACATCTAGCCACATGGGTATGACCGTGATTGTACCGGGAATCAGCTGTATGGTCCCGGATTTCGGATTTGCACGTATAACTCCCGGAATATAATATATCGTCTCTCTTATCACGTAGGGGCGTATAATCCAAGAAATGGATATACACATACGCCTCTACGTGATAATAGGGACGAATTATACACATATATATAAAAAAAGATAGAAAAAAAAATCATAACACGGCGAGGAAAATTAAAATTCGTTGAATCGTTGGTAGACATCAAAAACGATTTTTTTGTTGTTATAAACAATATTCAATAATTTAATAAATTATATTTAGTTTATTTCAATTTATTTATACTGTCAGTACGTAATTCGTCAATAGATATTTCAAAAAGGTATCGATTTCAAAAATCGTTCTTGTGAAAATCTATTTTTGTATAAATGGATTGTTCCTTGAAATTCAGAAGTGCCAGGATTACGCGTGACCTTGAAAATTTTAAAATTTTTCGCCTCTTACATACCTAAAACATTGTTATAGGATTTTTGGAAAAAAAATTGAATTTATGTGAATTAGCATATTACTTTTAATATACAGTAAAAACACAAAAGTTATATCTGTATGTTTTTATTAAGCTACAGCAATTTTTTTGCACCATTATCAGACAGTTTTCTAAATTTTACATTTTTAATAACATATCTAGTTTTTATCATTAAAATAAATACGAAATAGCTATATTGACTATAATTATTATAACTGACGTGCTCTAAAATCGAGTGAAATTGTTTTTGACCTACATGATTTTATAATTTTTCAAACTCGACTTAATATTTAGCTCATATGTTTCATACGAATTGCACAGAAGTTCTACGTTTTTATGTACTTATTAATTTTGTAAACGATGTATCTAAATGATATCAAATATTAGTAAAAGAAACAGTTAGCATTTGTTTAGGAAGATAATTTTAATTCTGTGATATCATTTTTATTCGTAATGTTTTCTCAAAAATTCAATGTTTTATCAGCTTTACATTGACAAGTTTAATCTATTCTAATATGCGAATAATAGGAATCTATTAAGCAATTTATGAAGTATTTCTGAAAAAAGCAATGCGCATAATTATTTTCGCACATAGGTAAGGATTATTTTATCATTTTTTGAGGATTTCCTAGACACATATTTCCATTATCACAATTTTGATTGCCAAACATTTACATTATGAGTTATGACTTATAGTTATACCATTGTTGTACTTACTAATACTAAATGTATCAAGTTAATTTTCCTAAATTCTTGCCAAATAAATACTAAAAATAATTATTTGCCTGTACGCGGGAGCGCAAATGGCTCCATCTGTCGTGCTGATGTATGTATTTCCTTGTCGTGACGATACGACGCAAAATAGTTGGATCGTTCGTCGGTTGTCTCACCTACAACACACTGATGAGGACTAATAAGTCCGAAACCGGTCTGTGCCTGGTGGGTTAAACTGACGAACGATCCTAGCTGTTGAACTAGGTGTTGCGAGTATAATTCAATGCCTGTAGGGGCATATAGCCCTCGGAGTAGTTGTTTCTCGCAGCACTGACAATTAAAAAAATATTATTATTTGCCAGTTAATTTGTCTATGTAGCAGATTTTTTCTCAGATATTAAAATCTTATTAGTCTTTTTAATTCTATACTTGATTGTGGTATGGACTTGCTCTTGGTCCTTTCTGAAGTGTTTCTCTAATAGTATGATAGATATTGATTTCCACCCCACCACACCTGTAACCTTAATTTGGTTTATTTTATTGGATTCTATTTTAACAAACATTTCGTAATAACTTTAAAAGTGACATTTTGCTAATCTGAAAGATTAGATTTTCGAGGTATTATCTTAGTAGGTGCAGATAGACTGATTACCGGACAAACCTATCAATATAATGACGAGTCTATTACAATAGATGCAATCTTACGTAATAAATCATTGTCGGAAGTTATTGCTTACAAGTGCATATTATCCTTATCTTTATATTTACGTAACTGGTCACCTCTTATCACTTTTAAAACAACTCTTCAGACACATGCCTCTAATTTCAATTTTGATTAGTGAATTCGCTCTAGCAAAAGGATTGTATAAGAATTCCATTTTTAATGTCAAATACTTTAACATTTTGATTTCCTTATTAAAAAAAGTGATTAACATATTCAAGATTAAAATTAACAAAGATGTGAAAACAAATTGAGTAAACAAATAAATTAGCGAAGGGAAAACCGCCGATCAAAATATATGCACTAAAATACTCACTTTCATAATTGACTACGCAAATATTACTTAAATAATAGAAAGGACACAGGGAAATGACACATGCGCGCAGTGTAAATGTGAAAAATCTACGCCCATGACAATATAACATAGTCTTTCCGAAGTCAGTTGAACATGTAAAAAAACGCCTGGGAATAAAATTTAATGACTTTCATAGGCGTCCCTAAAAAAGTTTTATGCTGAAGGTAAAAATTTATAATAATTTGTATGCAATGTGTAGAAAATTTCTATTATATATTCATTTGACCAACAACATATTTTAATTATTTATGTCCTCAAACAATTTTATTATATTGATGGTAAATTTCGTTTTGTTCCGTTTTAAAAGGTCTCCAAAATGCCATGTTGTAATAATTCCTCCCTTTCGCAATTGTAATATCATTGATTAATAGAAGGTGCCTATAATAAATTAAAATTACCTGAATCACACCAAATTCCGCATAGCTGCACTGCACTGATGGACAATTTATCAACGACTTGTCAACAGCTGAGATTTATTGCCCAGTGGCCCAATGCAGCTGTGTTTGTATTTCGTTTGCTCGCGCTCGCGTTCTTTAACTGGGCATTTCTACTACCTCCACCTGTATATGGGTATGGCTAAATAAATATGGGAACAAATTTTTCAAATATTTCAATGCCGAGTTGCTGAGTTAGCGACCGAACCTGGTAGAATCTCTTGGTTCTTCAATTGATATGGGAAAGACTATAATAATAATTGAATCTTTTGAGATCTGTTGTAGTGTATAGAATTTCGATAATTTACATCTTTCAGTTCCTATTGTTATACACTCACTGTAATACCCTGTAACTTGGAAATTGACATATGTTAATAAATTAATAAAGGAATCATCTTTTTTATTATTAGAACGTACATACCAGCTTGTAATATTTATCAGCGTGTTTACATTGTTTGTAATGAAAAATGGTTGAAGTTTATAGTTATAATTATTAATGTTCCACTAGAAAGAATGTGCCATTGAAATTTTAATAAAACATTAATATCAATATTTTTCTTTTCATTTGTTATTGATAAACTTTTCAATAAAGCGTTGTAAAGCATGGTGTTCAGGAACTGGAAAATGGATTTAAAGCGAGATATATATTGTATCGATTTAAGTGTTTGGATTTGAGAGGATTAAAAGAAAAAGAAATATATTGAAAACATTCCCTCAAAGTTATAAAGGACTTTCATTTTAAGCTAAGCTTTCGCAATTCCAAATCAGCCATACAATCCCTTGTAAGTAATGTCTTTTGAAATTTCGGACAGCTTAAGAAATTCGATTTTATTTCAAACTTGCTAACTCACTAAATATTAATACAGAAATAATTGTTTATTGTTTCACATATTTTTTTTTAACAATCTTCAGCTACAACCGTTAATTGAAGTCTACTTGTTTTTTAAAGAGCAGGTCTAGGATTTTTTAACAGAAAGTTAGTATTTTCATTTTCAGTAAATGTTGCTGCGACATAAACTTGACGTCTATTTACAGAGGTACATAATGATAATAATGTAATATAATACTCTACCCCTCATTTTAATCGCAAGGATTAGCCCAGAGGTCTTGTGCGGGGGAGGGGGCGGCATATTATTATTCAGCAAGCCGCATTTGCGCCCAGGAATGATTTACTTTAGTAAGCCCTAACCACCATTAAGTGCAGCAATGAGGGAAACCTGGAAAACCTCATTAATTAAGGAGGGTGGCCAATATTCATCTATCCTACCATACCCCCAGAGATGGTACCTAATTAAAATGAAAAAAAATGAAAATCAAGTGATTACTAGTAGAAAACTGATTTTGAAAAATTATTAAGCATATCCTTTAATTCGACGGCCAT
The DNA here is from genome assembly GCF_000390285.2 of Anoplophora glabripennis. Taxonomy (NCBI): domain Eukaryota; kingdom Metazoa; phylum Arthropoda; class Insecta; order Coleoptera; family Cerambycidae; genus Anoplophora; species Anoplophora glabripennis. The sequence goes on from NW_019416863.1 coordinate 342,709, forward strand.
ATTTCTACAGAGTGCTCCTCGGTCTAAATTAACACAAACAGTTGAAAGGAACTAGGAGTGAATTCCGACTCCTGTTAATGGCAATTGTTTGCTTAGCAATTTTTACTCAAGTCTTGTTACACTTTCAACGGGTTAAAAAGATAATTAAAAAAAACATTGCTAACAGCATTTAGAGAGCATTTTTTAAGGGCAGGTAGAAACATTTTCAATAATCAAAATCATTGAAACTGCAAGAAGGCGCTTAAAAAATAATCAAAGTTGTTAAAACTTATTAAAAACTTCTGAAATCATCCCCGGTTTCATACTTCATAAAAAGATGTACATACTTGTGACTGCAAATCGCTGTTGTCCACTTTTTATATTTTTTATAGCAAACAGAAAAATTGCTGTTTCAGTTTTAAGTATTCATTTAGTTTTCATTACGAAAACTTGTGTCTTTTATTGTGAAAATTATCCAAGCTCGTAAACATCCCGTATCTTTGTAGGTCATTTTAACTGTTTGTGTTAATTTTAGCCAAAAATCACCCTGTAGAAGTTTGGCAGTTCAATTAAGGGACACCTTGTACAAATAATCCATGCTCTTTTTATTAAGTCTCTAGAAACATGATATAATTTCAAATATGAATGTCACGTGTGATTGGAACGTGCAGAGATCTACCTGATCGATCGAGAACCTGTACTAAAACGTTTTTAGGTTAAAGAGGAATTAGAATTGAAGTTATAGAAGCCTCTGTGTAGGCAGATGATATAGGAATATGGTGATAAATTTTCAGTTGAGCACGCTCTCAATTCAATGCATCATTGATCTCATACATTTTAGTCACGACGTTAATATATACCTGCTCATATTGCAAATAATAGAAGGGGTGAATATGTGCAAAATCCACAGCAGAAGGCACTATGTCAAAGTAAAAACATTTACTATGCTAGCTATCTATCAATTTTGTAATGTAACTGTCTAAATGGTTTAATAAAAAAGTATTATTAAAGGAAATTAAATTTTGTAGTACAGAAAGCGTTAAACTTGAGTGTTGAGTGGAAAAGCGTCCTAGCTTTGTTCTTGTTGTGAAACAATGTTTTTGTGCAGGGTCAGTCAGTCAGGTACAGTTCCTCGAAGTGCATAAAGTTTAAGGTGGTATTCCTCTGGTAAAAATAAGCAAAATGGTTTCCAGACAAGAGTCAATAAAAAAAAATTAATAACAAAGAAGATACTTTCACAGAATTTAAAATTATACTACAGGGTGTACCATAATTAAGTGTAAAAGAATTAACCCAAACTTTTCGCCAAAACAAAATAATTGGTCAAATAAACCTTTATTCCAAAATGCCCCCTTACAAAGATACAATAGTGTTGATGTTCATAAAGAAATATTATTTTCTTAATATTTTCAGAACGGTTTAACATATAGTTTTGAAATTTTTTCTAGTCAATTGCTACTCTCCTGTGAGGAACCAGCAGAATACTAAAAGTCAGTGAAGTACATGCATCATTAAAAAAAATGCGGATACTGACTAATATTGGAAATAATCTGCTTTTTAGATTTAACTTACATTTTATTATAAGAAAGGATGCTTACAAATTTTCAGTAAAATGCTCCAGTAAAAAATAATATGGACTTACAAAAACAATTAATCGAAGAATACTTCTCTACTAAAATGATGTCTCACAACAGTATAGGCTGATAAAATCGTTTATATTAAATTGCAGCCACTGTAATTTGTTCCTGTTGTACTATTAATTACAATAGTTTTTGAGATGAAATTTTGAGGAATATCCTAGAAATGCCATATGACAGGCCACTTTTGCATTAAATTTAAAAAGAAGCTCTGTGTAAAGAATAAATAACTTGGAGCACTTATCTGACATACTTGCTGAAAAAAGACTTCATATAAATTATGTAACCCAAATAATGGTTAATTTGGAAATAGATAATAGACTCTTACAACACATTCTTTGGACCGATGAAAGTCGTTTTATAAGTAGTGACAAGCCAAATAAAAGAAACGAATATTACTGGGCCATTAAAAATCCACACTATGTTAATCCCATTTTAAATCAGGACCATTATGGAATAAATATTTGGTCTGGCATTATTCGAATGCATTTAATTGGCCCATACTTTTATGAAGATGTATTGAGCGCTAATAATTATTTATAGTTTTTGCAAGAGAAGCTTCCAGGACTGTTTGAACATGTGCCGCTGCAGCTTAGGTTGAATATGTGGTTGCTCCTTCACATAAAGCTAAAAGAATTACTATTTAAAAAATACTTTCGGAACTAATTAATTAAATTAGTGCGATTGTAGAATGGGCTTCAAAGTCTCCAGACTTAACGCCCCTAGACTATTTTTATGGGGAACATTAAAAAATCAAGTATATAAGACACCCACGAGAAGTTTGCAGCATTTAAAGCAAATGATTCGACATGTTTGTGAAAATCTTTTAGGAGAAACGTTGTTTAAAGCTACAAGAGAAGTTAGGAAAAGCGTGAATACATGCTTAGAAGTAGGAGACATGCATATCGAAAATTTTTTTAAGTAATAATCTTAATTTTATATTTTGTTTTGTTATTAGTTACAATTTAGATTGTTTAATATTTTCTATATTTGGTTATCCTATTTAACCGTCATTATGTGTATTGTTCTATTTTTTTTCGTAGAGTGGCTTGTTTTAAGAAGCAACCAATATGTAAACAAATTTGTGGCAGGAATTACAGCGATTGTTTTTCACAGTAATCTTGATTAACTAACTTGACTAGTTCGAATACAATTTTTGTATAATGTTTTTATTAAGAATAACTTTTTAAGGAGAAGAGATAGAGAAAAAATGTATGCACAAAAAAATGTTCATAAAAAATAGATAATTTTAGTTATCATAAAAAATGGGTATGTTCGTGGAAAAAAGTTGATAACGTCATTTTTTTTAATTTTCCGAATTTTGAAAAAAAATGTTTTTCTAGTGCAAAACGGACCTTAGCAGGTCCCTATTCACGCCATCTAAATATACTTTTTCTGTCATTTTTCGTTTGTCTGTTATGGGACCAAGACGATTTTGTACTTCCTCACAATGTCAAATTCGTTTCAGAGTGGATAAATAATCATTTTTGTTTTAAAGGGATTGGTTGATTTTGCCCTGTGAGATGGCCTACAAGAAGTCCCGACTTAAATCCACTAGGTTTCTTTTTATGGGGATTTTTAAACAGATTTTCCAAGAAGTAATTAACAGTTACAAGAACGACTTATGACTCGAAATGAAGTTCGTGGTAACTTTAATATGTCATGTGTATATGCATCATTAATACGACGTCATGCCTATATTGCGGCTAAAGGTGGGCACTTCGAACATTTGCTATAGTTTCTTAATTCTAATACTTTTTTGCTCATTTTTATCTTATTGATTGTACTTGGCGTTCTGAAAACTTCTTTAAAATTAAATTAAATTGTTTGAAATTAAAACACGATAATTACCCGATTTATAATATAAAACTGCGCTTACGGACTTTGTTTGAAGACAGCTAAAGTAAAGAAACTTTGAAGTCTACTCCCCTGTTTTTCAAGCTGGAGACATCGAACACAGAGGGTAAAAAAAACGAGTTTCTTTGCAGTCATATTGCTGCTCTAGTGACTTATTCATTTCATGAACAACATTCATTCAACAGTCATGCCGAAGTATGTGCGTTTTGTGAATAGTTTTTTAGTTCTTCATTAAATTTACATTTCTATTTATGGTATTAAGAACTGCGCGTAGGTTGTATTTACCCATAAATCTGGTACAATTAAATTAACTTATATCTTCTCTTACGCGTAGACAGTAAATATTACTTTTTTCCATTTTTCACTTGACTCTTATATTTGTTATAACAGATGCCCGTTGTCGGAGAATTGTTATACAGTTTACTTCCCTTTGAAATTTATGTAACAATTAATCTAAAATAGCCCCAAAAATGTTTACATTGCGCAAACAAATAATTCAATGTATTTCAAACAATTGCGGCTTCCTAGTGGGTGCTCGGGTCTGAATAATAATGTTAGTTGTTCAAATTGGCATTGTTTTGCCTGTGGCACTGTATTAGTCCGTGGTAACGTAAGGTTACTGTTCCGGAACTTTCCCTATCTAATGGTAGCAGGGTTCAGTCTACAGGATAGTTCTGCATGTAATATTGTGCTGAATTTACTTAATTTACTGAACTTTTAAAATCTACTGTAAATTTATCTCAAATTCGCGTTGTGAGAGTTTTGTTATAAATATACATCCCAAGCCTTCATAAATGATTACAAGCACGTGGTCGCCGAGCATAGGCAACATTGCACTGCTGGTACTGTCAACTAAAAAACCCTAAAGCTTAGCGACATCAAAATTAATGATTCTTTTACAATGAACAATGACAAACCGCTACGTTTACGCTGAAGATAATGCAATCGCTGATTGGTTGAATAAAATCTCGTGAAAAGTTACACAAATCACTACCCCGTGAAACAAAATATTGTATTTTAATGTAATCTTAATCTTGCACAGCACACGTCCCTCGGCAAAAAATCTGGATTATTCACCGGCACGTCAGGCCGACAGGGCAGGCATTAGGGTGCCGCTAGATACGTATCGAATAAATTGATCGATGCGAAACTTCAGATCAGAGGCTATACAGTGACGTGATGCAGAACACTTACAAGGAAGGATCACCAAGTGTCCCTCACCAATTTGGTAAAAACCAGTCCCAAAGTTTATCCCCAATCATTTTTTTTAGAATATCTCAAGTACGATTTGACATTTTCTTATGAAACCGACTGGGAACTATTTTGCATTGAATTGCGATATTATGCGCAGTTTTTTTATCCCTGGGGTGGCATCCCTTATACTTAAAGGGATTAAATATGCTTTTTTGTGTTTGTTTGGACCTGCGAAAATGTTAAAAAATTGAAATAATCACCAAATTACTTTTGTTTTTTATTAAATCAAATTTTAAATTTGACATATTCTTTTGTATAGGACTGACTGAATTTCAACTTCATAATAATTTGAATTGGAATACATTGAAGTGATCTTGACTGACGTAGAAAAGATGCTCTTTAACTCAAAATTTATTTCAGTCCAGTCATCAGGTTATTATTTTAAGTTTTCTAAATTGGCCTGCTATTTCCCTAACCATAATATAAAACTTTTTTAATGATTAAGAATTTTTTGACATGTTAGTAAGTTTATAACATTAATGTCAGATGCATAAACAAATCGATTTATTTATTTAAATCACTTTTAATAATTGAAAAATTAATGATAAGTGTATAAACCCCAGTGTGTGTTCTAAACTGGCAGAAAAATAAATATTTTCTCTTTCATTCTGTATCTTTTTACTGTTTATACATAATTTAGAAATGCGTTACTTCCGTGTTATGCATTATTTTAGCACTCTCTCATTCGGCAGTAAATCGATTTTGCTAAAGTTAAACAAACGTGCTTTTATCGAAAATTGGCGGTCAGTGATTTACAGCCACTTCGTTTCGATACAACGTGCAACTTCTCACCTCTCAGGATGTACGATCCATCATAACCGCTTATTTTCCTGATATAATTGGTATCGATTAAAACTGCAAGCTAACCTGGCGGTTGACAGCTACCTGCCGCCTATACCAAATTTTATTCTTAGTCGGTTCCTACAGATTTTGATTCATTTCATTCATTCATTCAAATAACGTATCTTTTTTCTAATCTATCAGATTTACAGTTCGTATAAAGTATATACCTAAAGTGTATACTCTGAAAATCAGCCTTAATACTTTATCAAGGCATTGTAAAACTAAACAGTTCTATATAATGCATTTATCCAGTAATTTTTGATAATAGATTAGAAAGCAGAATGAATGACAGTTGTTTTGTTCTGGATAAAAATTTTACAATTCGAAAACATATGGAAAAATGAGAAGAAATAAATTGACTTGGAAAAATTCATATTAAAATAATTTCCCAGACATATTTTGCTGAAATAATATATGCTCTTAAATTAACAGAGTTCAAGCACCAATTAACAAAAGGTAAATATACAGGGTGTTCTGAAAGTCTGTCAGGAAACTACGGAAGGTTATTCTAGGGATTAAAATAATTACAGTATGTAATGAAAAAATTTTTCGAATTGTCAATTTGCAAGTTTTTTTTAGTTTTCTTTTTAAATAACTTATTTAATTCAAGTTCGATTACCCTCTCATTTGGCACATCCACTAAGCTGATCAAGCTCTGTTGAGCTAGTGAGAGAAAACTTTCATTATGCGCAGCTAGAGGGCACTTTACCTAGAACTCAAAATTTGTTTTATTCGTAACTTTTTTCCCATGCAGAAAAAATTATGTACTATTTATTATATATAATGTAACCGTAGGAAGCCGTTAAAGTTAAACATCAAATTTTTGATAAATCTTTCTCTAATTAATCAAGTTGTCATGCTTCTAATAAATGTCGTTAGCAATTATGGTCTTACGAATTGCAGCAAAAATTATTTATTTAAAGTAAGCATAAGTTTGATTTTTCACTATAATAATTTTTTTCGACTATAATTGTGGGAAAATAAGTTGAGAATAATGAATTTACTAATAATATTTTATTTACTAACGAAACTGGTTTTACAAGAGGTGATATTACAAATTATCATAATGCTCAAAATAATAATAATAATAACATATTTTCAATCTTGTTTTATCATAACAAATGTTCGTAATCACCTCCACTTCAATACATTTTCTGATACGTTTTAGAAATGACCGTCTGACACGATTAAATACACCGATATTACGAACATTAGTTATGATAAAATAGGATTGAAAAATACTTTGTTAGTTAATAAATATTTTCTATTATTATTATGAGAATTATGGTAATTTGTAATACCATGTCTTGTAAAACCAGCTTCGTTAGTAAATAATAATATTATTAGTAAATTCATTATCCTCATATTATTTTTCCACAATTATAGAGACGAAAAAAATTATTATAGTGAAAAATCAAACTTATGCTTGCTTTAAACAATTTTCGTTACAATTCGTAACAGCATAATTACTAATTAAATAAACTTATTAGAAGCATGGCAACTTCATTAATTATAGAAAGAATTATAAAAAAATTGATGTTTAATAAAACTTTAATAGCGATTCTCCGCTAAACGGTTACATTTATTGGTTTGAATAAAAAGTACATAATTTTTTCTGATATTTTTTCTCTTATCAATGATGTTTTTAAATTTCTGTGATGTCTAGCATGGGAAAAAAAATTATGAAAACAAATTTTGAGTTCTAGGTAAAGTGTCCTCTAGTGGCGCATAATGAAAGTTTTCTCTGACCGTTGCAATAGAGCAAAAGTCAATTAAAAAGAAAAATAAAAAAATTGAACTTTGACAAGTTGTAACTTGTAAACAATTGACAATTCGAAAAAAAATTTTCATTACATACTGCTATTATTTTAATCCATAGAATCACTTCCTAGATTTTCCTGATGGACTTTCAGAACACCCTGTATATGTATTTTTTATATAAAATGTCGAAAACAAACAAATCCTAATTTTTCGTGAGTAGAACTATGTTTATTGAACCAAATTGCAGTATAAAAGCAAACTAAAGAAAACGAGTTCGGAAAGAAAAACATTTTGCAAATTCGATTAAAGAAAGTTCATCCGATTCCCTGTCTGATGTTCCTGATTTCAGTCATTCTCACATAATATACATACTCTAATACTTTAATATTTATTTAAATATTTATCATTTCTATTGATTAACACTAGCTGCAACTCTTTATATTTCATGATTAAAAAGAAGGTAAATTATTCTGGAAAAACAGTTTTTTTACGAAGCCAGAAAATTTTGTACCCCTGCCTCTGATTGATATTAACAAATCTAAATCTTTTTTTTGCTAAATTAGAAAGGTATATCATCTTATCGTGCACGTATGTACAAACTGGATTAAAGAATTGGTAATAAACATTACTCAAATATCGACTTAATCGACAGAGAATGAAAGATTAAAATATTAAATGAAAGGTAAACTAAATGAAAATACCAGTTTAATCCATGTAAAAGATTATCGAATACATTCAGAAAATTCTGAAAATTATTTTAATCCCACTCATTACTTTGCAGAATCAGTTTGACAGTGAGGCGATTAATATTTGATTTAATCTAAGTGTTTATACAAATTACAAATTATATTTGTGTTTAGTTTAATCCAGAGTTTCCAGTAATCGTCGCGTCAATCATTCGTTTTTCTATGCAACTAAAAATGCCAAAATAAGCTTGAAATATCCCTCGTCATCTTTCAATGAACTGCCGCTTCTATGACTGAATTTTATACGTTGTAATATTGTAGCTATCCACGTGGTTATAATCACATTTCATAGTTTATAAACCTAGTTGTGCTCTTATTTAATTGGTAACGTAAATAGACCTTTATGAGAAAACTTTACTCATTCAGGCACTTGAAATAAGCAATGTTTAGAGTGTTCCGCCAAATTTGCCCTCGTAATACACTTAATTCAGAGCGAAAGGGTTATGTTATAAGCTTCAAGGCTGGTTCCCCGGGAACAGAAATAAACTCCAGTCATTAAGTATTCTTCCCTCTAATTAGCCTACAATTTGTCAAACTAATGACAACTTAATCTGGTTACAATTTTTCTTCAAAGTTTAAACGTTAACGTTAAACGAAGTCAGACAAAGATTACATTTTCAACGAGATTTTCTGATAATGATACCTCAATCGCAGAAATTCAATCCACTTTCTGCAGACTACTTAGTATTCTTAACTAATTATGTTGTGGAAGAGAGCTACCCTGCGCTATTGCTACTGCTATTAGTAAAAAGCTTTTATCATTAGTCGGTAGAACCAGCAGACATATACCGGTTTCGAACCTATTTCTTTTAAGCATGCCGCAGTAAAGATAACACAGCCACACAGAAAAAAAAAAGTTGGGTATACTTTTTATGCGACATATATTTTTCGTAGTAATTTGGCCTCCTGAACACGAATCTGGGGTCAGAATTGGCCCATCACGTCACAATTTTTTCCTAACCTCAAAAAACTTGTGAAAAATAGTGAAAATTGATGAAAATTTACTGGGAAAATTTGGAAAAAAATTTATTTCCACATCAAATAGTACATTTTTATGTAAAAGACTCTGCTGAATTCAAATCCACTGTCAGAATTGAGCTAGAACGTGTGGTTTTTTTTCTAACCTCAAAAAACCGAGCAGGAATCGCTATTTTCAAATTCTGAGCGGATTTTGACCAGATTTTGTATAAAGGGGTTTTTTGGGTCGCTGATTACGAATATGAATTCACATTGTAAAAATTCAAGATGGCTGATCCAATATGGCGGGTGTACTTTTTTGAAATCCACCGATTTCAGTAAAATTTGGCATCATAAGGATTGCTGGTTGATCTCACCTTCATTAATCACACATCTGGAGCCAGATTTTCATAAATCAAGGTAAAAGATTCCACTCCGTCTAAAAATGTGACTTCGCTTAAAAAAATGACTTAAGGACTCTACACATGTAATGATGTGTAGTGTGATGTGCTTGTTTCCATGGGACAAGACAAAAAAGTTTCTACTTTATTCTTTCATTTATTTAGTCGTGCATGGGCTTATGGTTTTCCAATCAGATTTTTTTAACTACTATGCAGTTTTCCTATGGCATTTAGATGCTTTTATTTCTTAATAATTTTAAAGTTCAAGGAAAAGGACACATTACTGCCACACAGCACATCACTGCATCTGCTTATGCCTTCAATCTAAAAATGTGACTTTGCCGAAAAAATGCCGCCTACTCGGCCTAAAATTATGACTCTGCCTACAAATTTTACCTTGATTTATGAAAATCTGGCTCCAGATGTGTGATTAATGAAGGTGAGATCAACCAGCAATCCTTATGATGCCAAATTTTACTGAAATCGGTGGATTTCAAAAAAGTACACCCGCCATATTGGATCAGCCATCTTGAATTTTTACAATGTGAATTCATATTCGTAATCAGCGACCCAAAAAACCCCTTTATACAAAATCTGGTCAAAATCCGCTCAGAATTTGAAAATAGCGATTCCTGCTCGGTTTTTTGAGGTTAGAAAAAAAACCACACGTTCTAGCTCAATTCTGACAGTGGATTTGAATTCAGCAGAGTCTTTTACATAAAAATGTACTATTTGATGTGGAAATAAATTTTTTTCCAAATTTTCCCAGTAAATTTTCATCAATTTTCACTATTTTTCACAAATTTTTTGAGGTAAGGAAAAAATTGTGACGTGATGGGCCAATTGTGACCCCAGATTCGTGTTCAGGAGGCCAAATTACTACGAAAAATATATGTCGCATAAAAAGTATACCCAACTTTTTTTTTCTGTGTGGCTGTGATAATCGACGAATGACTGAATACCAGTTAGAATTAAAATATGGGACATTCCACGCCAAACTACTAAGGTAGTGAAGTAGTATCGAAATTTTAACAATCATAGGATATGGTGATAGAAGACGATGTTGTTACGAAATAGTGGATATTTTTCATGAATTGCATCCCAATCAGAAACGTATTTCTAAATCAACCGTTTCAAAAACATTGCAGCGTTTCCATGAAACTGGAGGTGTTACAGATCGACGAAAAAGTGGAGGACCATATGATGGAAAATCCAATAAATTCGACACAACATTGGATCATTGGGCAATCATGACAATGACAAATTTGCGAACGGGAAAAATTACATCCATATAAATTTCATTTATTATAAGAATTGAGTGAAGACGATTATGATCGTAGAATCGAGTTCTGCGAAGTTATTATGGATAAATTAAACGAAAATATCAACTTTGTCATTCACATATTGTTTTCTGACGAATCTACATTTTGTTTAAACGGGCATGTAAACCGACACGACTGTAGGTATTAGTCAGACCAAAATCCATATTGGATGGAGGAAGTTCACACCCAACGACCACAGAAACTAAATGTTTGGTGAGGCATTATTGGTGAACACGTCACAGGACCCTATTTTATAAAATTTGAAGTCTGAACGATATTTATTACTTTTGCAAGAACATATTATTCCAGATCCCAATTTACCGGCAGAACAAATTTGGTTTCAACATGATGGGGCTCCTCCACATTTTGGTACTGCCATATCTAGATGAAACTTTTCCTGATTAATGGATTGGACGTAGAGGGACAATTGAATTGCCAGAATGGTTCCCCGATATAACCCCGCTTGACTTGTTTCTGTGGGGTCACTTAAAAAAAATGCTGTCTACAAATATAGCCCGCAAAATATCGAAGAGTTGCAGGAAAGGATAAGACATGTTTCCATTATTCCTCCCAACAGCCTTTTAGATTCACTACAAAATGTACATCGAAATCATTAATGCAAGAGATAAATAGTGAACATATTGAGCACCTTATAAAATATAATTNGAAATCCACCGATGTCAGTAAAATTTGGCATCATAAGGATTGCTGGTTGATCTCACCTTCATTAATCACACATCTGGAGCCAGATTTTCATAAATAATTTCATAAGAATTGAGTGAAGACGATTATGATCGTAGAATCGAGCTCTGCGAAGTTATTATGGATAAATTAAACGAAAATATCAACCTTGTCATTCACATATTGTTTTCTGACGAATCTACATTTTGTTTAAACGGGCATGTAAACCGACACAACTGTAGGTATTAGTCAGACTAAAATCCATATTGGATGGAGGAAGTTCACACCCAACGACCACAGAAACTAAATGTTTGGTGTGGCATTATTGGTGGACACGTCATAGGACCCTATTTTATAAAATTTGAACTCTGAACGATATTTATTACTTTTGCAAGAACATATTATTCCAGATCCCAATTTACCGGCAGAACAAATATGGTTTCAACATGATGGGGCTCCTCCACATTTTGGTACTGCCATATCTAGATGAAACTTTTCCTGATGAATGGATTGGACGTAGAGGGACAATTGAATGGCCAGAATGGTTCCCCGATATAACCCCGCTTGACTTGTTTCTGTGAGGTCACTTAAAAAGATGCTGTCTTCAAATATAGCCCGCAAAATATCGAAGAGTTGCAGGAAAGGATAAGACATGTTTCCATTATTCCTCCCAACAGCCTTTTAGATTCACTACAAAATGTACAGCGAAATCATTAATGCAAGAGATAAATAGTGAACATATTGAGCACCTTATAAAATATAATTCCGAAAAAAAAATTTGTTGTTTATTAAAACCAAGGACATTTAAATAAAGGGGACTTATTTATTTACATTTCTAGATGAAGCCTGGTCTATTCACAGTCTAATTGTATCATTGTTGTCAGCGGTATAATTATACTGGAAATGTACTTAATATTTTTATCGCAATTTTCATCACAATTGTGAAAATTATTATTATAGGATAGTATTATTAAGTTATGCATACAATATTGTTAAATTCTGTAAATATTAAACTATTTTTCATTTTTCATATTTGCCATGTTTGAAGACTTGGCAACTACGCAATAATTTGTAGCGTGTTCCTCGTTCGTTCTGCCGTGGTTGGCAGAATATGGCGTCTCTTGTTAGAAAATAGTCGTGATTTTAGTAAGTGAAACGTGATTAGTGTTTATACATGTATTTTGGATAAACTTTTAAGGTGTGAATATGGTTAGACAGTGCAGAATTTGTAAGAAATTGGATTATAAACATCCACATCAGCTATCCTTCCACAGGTAAGCGTGCTTGAAGGTGACTTTGGAATGTATATGCAACTGTGTCCATTGTCGTGCGTGTGGGTAACTTTTATTTGAATAACGGTAAAATTTTATAAAACTGACTTGGTATTTTTTAAAATTTTTGCTGAAATAGTAAGAAAACAATAATATGAACCACGTTTGGCCATTAAAATCAAAGGAAAATGCTGCACCACAAATAAGTTACAGACATTATTTATATTTAATATATTTATAGGTATTTCAATGTTATCCCTTATACCCAACATTACAAATTTTAATCATTCATCATTTTCATTTTCCTCTACGACAAAAACCTTTTCAAAAATATATTTACAATTTTACTAAATGCACGAGCATAAAAACTGAATAAATATAACAGCAAAAATATGGTGGTGGTTCACTTATACATAAAAATACCGAAGATGCAATCAACTGAAAGTTGCATTCATTCAACCATTTGATGTTCTCCTTTGGGAATATATTTTTATGTCTCTGAAAATTTGCCTCAGTATTCTAAATGTGAAATGTGAACGTTTTTAGGATGCTTGGGGATGGTGCAACAAGAAAGAAATGGTTACAGTTATTGGGATTCCAAGAAGTTATAAAAATATTATATATATTTATTATAAAAATACTGAGTAACTGTTGAAATATATTGACAGGACTATAAAATATTTTATTTTGACCCATCCAAAATGTACGACATTGGAGATGTAATCGCGCGCATTAGTTGGATGAAAATAAAGCCCTCTGCTTTCCCCTTGTCTAGCTTCACCCAACATATGGATAGACTGTGACATGCATAGTCCCCTTTATTTAAATGTCCTTGATTAAAACTTGATTTCTCTCTTTTTTTATTCTTTCATAACTATTTTTTTCACAAAATTTAAAATATCCAGGACATTCATTAAAAAATACTACATGTTTTCGTTTCATACATTTTTATCAACCCTAAACTATATTATACTTTTTTATTTTCATCATCTATCTTGTGTTATTTTCAAAATAAATACCCATAATTTGTGGCCCTCTTTGTTATCTTTAGAGTGGTTACTTTGAAAGTTCGATACCTCGAAAACAGTTAATTTAGGTATATGATATGCTATATGAGTTTTGTTTACAATTTCGAGAAGAATTGAAATATGGAATAATACGCAGGATGTTCCATTAACGAAAAAGGAACTTTATTTCGCCATGACTTTTTGATTGATCCTATATACTTAATTTTCCTTTGTTGTAATAAATTTTAAAAAACCCTAAAATGTTTGTGTCTTTTGATTTTTCGATAGTTATCTTACTCAGCGACCCTATAAGAGATGGGTTCATAAAATAAAAAAAATATTGCATTGCCCATATAAAATTCATTTCAATATTCTCATTTATTCAGAAGATATTTATTTAAATATCGTCCTCTATCTCAAAACTCAAGGTTTAAGAACCAATGTTTATACAGGGTGACCGAAAATGAAACTTCGTATTCTTTGGTGAATTTTAAGAGGAGTATTTCCTATAAAGTTTTTCATTAAAAAGATGCATCTACTCAAATAAAATCATTAAAATGATGACTAATGTTATTAATTTATTTATTCGAATAAATAACCGAATGATTAGTGCTTGTCATGTCATTTAAGTAAAAGTGTTTTCATTTACTAGTTTTTAAATTATTTAAAAAATATTAAAAATACTTTTTGAAGTTTAACACCCTGTTTCTTTTAAAAACTTTATAGGAAAGACTCCCCTTAAAATTCACCAAATAATACGAGGTTTCATTTTTGGTCACCATTTGTGAATCACCCCGTATATAAAAATAATTTTAATTTTAGGAGAGAAAAATACTGCTTTGGTTTTGACACGTAGTGTTACACCCTATATAGAATTTCGTTTATGAAAACAATCTGAATAGGATACTATTTCAAGGAAACAATAATTTTTTATGTTCCTGATAAAATAAGTTGAAAAGATTAGAAGAATTATATTGATAAAATATTATATTTCGTCATTTTCTATTGTGCAGTAACAAAAAAAAATCACTCAGGTTTTCTTTTGCAAACGAAATCCTCACAATTCAAAGGGCTTTCAATTTCTATTTTATCCTCGTTAAAATCCGTTGAACAGAAATTCATGTTGGAAGCCAGAATACGAACCGAAAGGTGTACGGTTTGGTTTTTAACGCAGGGTAGGTCCAATTAAGGGTAAATATATGCAAAATAGTCCCTAGGGGAGAGTTTGAAATTCATTAAAATGTAACAAATCAATTGTTAAAATAAATAGACGGATCAATTTCTAATTCAATGGCTTACTGGTCTGCATAGAATATTAATTAAAAATGGGGTAGAACACCGTTAACTGAATAATTTCAGCAAATCAGCTAGATAGATGTAACTACATATCACTTTGATATTGGCAGTTAAAAGCAAATTGTATCGTAAAGATGCAATTACACGTCAAACCCATCTCATCGATCTACGAAGCACAAACCGTTTGACATGGGTGGGCGCGGGCGGTTCGATATGGCCCGCTGCTCTAATGCTACATACACATACACGCTAGGTGTGCCAATCCCGCACTATTAGTTTAACGCTGGGATTTTGGGGACGTAGTTCTAATAATCTCGGAATCCAGGGATTCGTCTCTAAAAAATATGTGTCAACTTGTAGTATAACAACCCTAGGTTCAATAAAAAAAATAAACGTAGTTGTGGCCAAAAATATGTGATCGTCATAAGGAATCCCTATGTTGTGTGTATTTATTTTTTTATTGACCGGAAGGCGCTGGCTACTAACTTTGTAGAGGGGATATATGGTTTAATTATATAAAAACAAAAGCAGAGTAAATACACCTAACTTTATTATTTACGTACAACAATCTTCAAATTAAACATGTGACAAATATAAAGAACAACAAAAACATCAACAACCATTTAACATAAAATGAGAGTGCCAGGCTCACCTAGAGCTCCTGTGGGGAAAGAGCATGGCAGGGAAACCCACGATCGTTGCTCTTACCACCCAAATATAAATACAAAACAACCGCTAACCAAAGGCATAAATTAAGAACCTTTGGTTAGCGGTTGTT
>NW_019416863.1:359032-410580 GCF_000390285.2 Anoplophora glabripennis
TTTTTTTATTTTAATTTGGACTCAAATTTAATCTGCTTACTAACCATTAAGAACTCACACTCTCACACAATTGTAAAATACTAGAAAAAATGATAACATTGGCACTTAAACGTAAAAAACATTTTTTAAATAATTTATTTGAGTAATTTATACTTTCAAAAAATTTTTGGCTGTCCAGTATTTTACTTTTCGCGGTCCGGATCTGGACCGCGGTCCGCCAGTTGCCGACCCTTGCTTTAGAGTGTCAAAATTTCAGGATTTCATGGCATCGGGATATCCTCAAGAAAATATATCCAATATTTACGCTATCGCAAACGTTTTCCATTTCCTGCTTAGGAAATTCAATTGTTGGAAATCATTTCGGAATCTTATGCGTTCCCTAGTTAAGCAAATCTTATTTATTCTTTTCCTAGTCGAAAGTTGGGGGACATGGACATAAGTAGCTTCAGTAATATTTTGGAACTGGTCTCGTCATTATTTTTAAAGTAACGCGTTTTGGTAACAAATAAGGAGCTAAGTCAGAGAATAGTAAATGTTCCTTTTTTGAAAGAAAGAAACGATATATGTCGTTGTTGATTGACAAACCATGCGTTTTGGCGTCTCTGGTTTGGCAGAAAGCGAGCCATAAGTGAAGTGCGGTCTATTTCTCAAAACGTGGCGAATCACGCGTCGTGTAACAGCGCCTTTACGGCCCTATATCAATTCGTATAATTTAATTCTCTCCTTCTGATACTGTTAATGTAACTGTACAAAATATTTTTAAAAATCTATCAATAACTTGTAAAAAAAGTTACAGTGCGTTATTCTTGTAAAAAAACAATAAATAAAATTATAGAAATAAATAGAATAAACTTTTTATTTTAAGGGGTAAGCGAACAGGGGATGAATTTTCCTAAATTAAATTCTATATAAGATGCCCTTTTTTTATTCTGTATCCTGATATCGAAACATTTCTACACAAAACAACGCTATCTACAACATATACATATATTTTATAAAACATATATTCTATGATTAGCTCTCGAATTTCTGCTTTTTTTGTTATTAAAATAATTCAAATAAATATAATATTTTTTTTTCTAAACAATCTGATCAAATGAAATTAAACAATATTCTTTGATACCGGAAATTTAGTTATATAAAAGATATCTAACCCTACGGACAAGGCGGGGCAACTACTGATATTGCGGGATACAACTACTCTATGAGCTAAATGTCTTAAATAGCACTGAATTACACCAACAATATCTAATAAACAGCTAATAATAAATAATTATCCAAAATGAAAACTAAAAATGATATGTCTAAATATAATTAATGGAAAACACATACCTATATTATAATATTGTTAAATAACTTCATCATTCAAAGAAATATCTTGTACTTTTGTCGTTCTAACATCATTTTTGACAAAGTCTAACACATTTTAATTAGAATTGTTTCATCAGGTAGCCTCCTTGCGAATGGAAACGAAAGCGGGAATGTTAAGTAGCACACCCTCTTTTAAGGGCAATTAAAGTTTTTTTAATCAAAAAATTTTCACTTAAAATGATTTTATAATATAAAATTTAATACTAGAAGCTGTATTTAATGCCTATCTTTTAAGTTTAAGTAAACCCTGAATTAAAATTACTTGCCCTATTTAATTATTATTCGTCCCGCTTCATTGCATTTTATAGAAGCTTTTCATGTTTTTCGGTCTGTCGATTTCCATAATCGAGGTAGTTGTAAAATAATTTCAGTTTCAGAAAACCGATCTAAAATCTGAAATCATGCCCTTGGCTAGTGGAAAAGTGCCGAATTGCCGAGATTAAATCAAACGATTTCATATGGAAAATTATGATTCCATTCACTGATTATTAAGCTCCCGAATATAAAAGTGTCATGAAATGGCCTGGAAAACGTCTCAGAAGAATTCAATGGCCAATATTCCTTCTTATATTTTAGTATAGAGGTCAATGCGTTGTATTTGTCATATTATGAATGTTTCTCAGTCAGAGGGAAGGAGAATATGTCCACTTGAATCTGAATTCCACTTTAGCCTGAATTGGAATGACGAAAAGTACTTATAAAATAATGTCTGTAAACAATATAATTACTTTTCTTGTTTCGTCAGAGTAAGCGAAAAAATATTAAAAAGGAGAAATTTGTATATTACTACTTACAGTACAATAAATAACATTTCTTTTTGTTTATTGTTACAAAAGTTGTAAGTTTTTTTGTCAAAACTAGACATATTTAGAGAAATACGCACATATCATTTGTCATATCTTTTTAAGAAAAAATAAACTGCATTATTCTAAAATTTGAAAAATATAATACAATATTATCTACTTATTTTGTTTTAAAGTGAATTTTCCGAGTATTTACAAGTTACTTAAACCCTGTCAAACTTATTCCAAAGTATATAAAGCTATCTAATACGTTTATATTGATTTATCACCTGTATAATCATATTTAGGTCGACTTGTATCTATTATATTTTTGACAGTGCTCTCATGTGTTATCATGTTAATAAGTTGGCAGTACTCAACAACGGTCTGTAGTAGTGGCTAGTGTAAATTTACAATCCATTATGTATGCAAATGTGGCACTCTGTTAACGAGTCCTTAGCTGGAATTTTGTATATCTATCGAACCATAGATTCAATTATGAATTTATTTGTCTTTACATCTGCTGTATCAATCATTCCAATACGCACATTGTAACAAATTGCGTCATACGACACAGTAATTCTAAATGAAACACTGAATGAGAAAGTGACGAAATACGTATTAATTATTTTAGGCAGACCTTTTGCAAAAAACTGAAAAAATGATAAACGATCCATTCACTTAATAGCAAAGCAAAAAAAAATACAGCTGGTTATCCGCTCTCCTTCATTTTCTCCCATCTGTAACAAAGCCTGTAGATAATTTCGGCTCGTTAATTTTAGTTACACGCATTTCTATAATTTATGTTCTAATATACGGTTATGTACTAGTGTTTAGTAAACAGTTAACTTTGGAAACTGCCGTTTGTTATTGCCAAAACATGGCAAATATCTCACTGACGGTCTATGAAGTGTTATTAACACAATAAATATATGCGGGCGGTTTTAATACCTAGTTATTTTTATTCAGACGTCTTTATAAATTTTCAGACAAATCGGAAAAGTCGACAAGTGGAATCGTTACATATTTTTACACAGAGAAAAACCACAGGCTTCAGTGAACGTATTTTTGCTGTTGATTCAAATAAACTTACCATTACGTATGTTAAACTTATGTATGCATTTTTCTCAGTCTTAAATTAATTTAAATTCCAAAAATTTTATTTTCGGTCAAGCGGTGATCCCGAAAAGGTATGTTACATAAATCTTCTCAAAATTCTTCAAACTTCGCCTATCTTTCCAATCGGAAAACTGACATATACCGATTATTTGGCGATCCACCGCTTTCAGAATCAAGATTGATCAATCTGCACTAAGACTTTTAACACCCTGTCCATCATTAATCTTAGATCTAGAAAAATTCCACTATCCGGAGAAGCCTTAGATGGAAATTTCACGAAGCCGCCACTATTTTGGAAGCAAATTTTTACCGGAGACTTGGAGAGACACCCGTCAAATCAAGAATCGCTGGAGACCAAAGTCACATGCGAGCGAAC
The DNA here is from genome assembly GCF_000390285.2 of Anoplophora glabripennis. NCBI lineage: Eukaryota > Metazoa > Arthropoda > Insecta > Coleoptera > Cerambycidae > Anoplophora > Anoplophora glabripennis. The sequence continues at coordinate 362,681 of NW_019416863.1, forward strand.
GTCGACTCTGGTTATCTGCAGTAAAGTAAGCGGAGATGAATGCCCGCTGAGAGTACGACTCCACATTTATAAACCAGTGAAATTGTCGAAAATACCTCGTTTTTTGTCGAAATTTAGTTCAGCAATGTTGAAAATAATAGAAATTCCGTAGAATTGATTGAACTACTTTACCCCAGCTGAATGTTAGAGGTTCATTATCAAAATGGCGTCCAAAGTTCGCAAAAACCAGTTTTTTTCATTTAAAAAACTACACATTTTGTAAGTTGTAGAACTTTTTATAAGAACAATTTTGAGCTCAGCCCGATGTCAATTGATAAAAAAATGTTATTCTTCTTCTTCTTCCTAGTGGTTGATCCTAATAAGTCCCATAGCACTGCGGCCTAATTAGACCTATTGTGCGTCCCATTACTAGTCCTTTTGACAAAGTCCAAAAGCTTCCATGCTGACACTTCTCTCAGTTCCTTGGGTTCCAAATAAGGTCTCCCCAGGAGCGCCATCCACATCCTCGACGGACCGGACTGTCTACAAGCTTTAGCTTATGTAGATGTTTCCTAAAGTGACAGTGTCCCGTTATAAGTCCTGTCACTCTCCTGAGCCGAATTTTGTTCAAGCTCAGTAAATCGTTTGCTCTTTCCTTCGAAGGATACTCCATGAGCTCCTTAGAATGGCTATGTCCTGGCCTTGAAGTCCAGTATTTCCTGTGTTCTGTCTCAGTCCATTTGCCCAGAGCCCGCCTGACCACACTGGGAGATATACCACAGAAGAGCTCCGGGCCAATGAACTCTGTCTCGGATCCCTTCCTAGCAAGTTCATCCGCTTTCTCGTTTCCACAAATGCCTTTCTTTGTGCCCTGGCACCCAACACGGACTAAACAGTCTAACTGTATTATTGGTGGCCAGTTCAGTCAGCATTTGTAAACAATCCCACACCAGTTTTAAACTTATCGCGCCAAAAGCTTTAATTGCAGCTTGACTATCAGAGAATATATATGAGTTTACATTTATAAAATATGGAAGTGAAACCTTGGACCCATCTTGTCAGATACCATCCCAAAAGTTGGTTCCGACATAGATGTGTCCATGATCCTTGAGTAGGAACTACCCCTCCAGTCGTTGTTATTCCTGAGTCGATATGCTGCTAGCCGCGCTTCTTTTTCCACCACTATGTGCAGCGGTGGTAGATTTAGCATGATTTCTAGTGCAGCTGTCGGGGTCGATGCCATCGCCCCCGTTATACCTAAACATGTCTGTTGTGTTTTTTGCCACCATACCACAGCGCCGTAGAGAATCCTAGGTCTTACTATCGATGTATACAACCAGTATGACATCTTTGGCTTCAGTCACCAGGTGAAAAAATGTACTAGTTATTGCAAAAAAACGGCTAAAACCGCATTTTTTTAAACTTCTATATCTTTACAATGAAAAAATATTTTTTTACGAAACTTTCATAATACGTAGTCCTTGGCAAGTAGAATAAATGCATTTTTATAAAATTACAAAATAGTAATGCACTTACGTATCTTGCCTAAAAGGGAATGGTAAAAAATGTCAGTTTTCATATGGCAATAATGCCATTCCGATTAAATTTCAATGATTAGAAAAAGATCTACATTTTTCGACCCAAAAAAGATGACAAAGTTTTGGTAGATTTTTCACATATTTCGCAATACGCGCACAATTTACACAGGAAAGTGCAACTCTTAGAGAAAATTTTAAGGCCGAGATAGGTCACTTGAGTGCATTACTGTATGATTTATTGAAACTCAAAAAAATGTATTTGAAAAACTCAATTTTTGCAAAAACTAAATAATCTTTTTTATAAATATTAAGAAAATGAGATTTTTAGCTGTTATTTGCAATAACTAATACATTTGTTTATCAATGGATATTGGGCTGGGCAAAAATTTTTGTTATAGAAAGTTCTACAACTTTTGCTAGCCACACTAAGAGATTATAGAGTCATACAACTCGAAGTGTTAGAATCAGTGCAGAAAACACTAATATACAGGGTAAGTCGAAACCCTCTGATAGAACTCTTAAGGGTCAGTTGAAACCCGAATTTGAACTTTTAAAAAGTGCTTATGACTTGGAGCAAATTAAAGCGTGGAAACTCTTCCAGAAGCGATAGAACTCACTGATGGCAGACGAACGTAGGTCTCAAAACCTTTCTCTGGACTCCAACGTCCAGTGATGCTCCACTAATGAGCCAACTGGATATTCCCTTATCAACGAGCGGGTGACGATCAAATAGAAACCAGATCAACTCGTTTCGTCTCCATCAAGATGTTGAAAGAAGAAGGTAAAAGGCTACCGCCGGTGCCCCATAGACTCACGCAAAGTGGCTTGGCTTAGCCTGATGTGTTAACGAGCGTGAGTGGAGCGGCAACTCAACCTATAATATGGCGACAGTCAATCACGTCATTCCACGACCATATGACATATCCTGATCTGAATTCCAAATACATTGGTATGTCCTCGAAATGTGTCTTGTCATATTTGAAATAACGATCCTACTCTCAAAACTATTTTATTCCAATCCAAATTAAATAAATATTACGTAGGACTTTTCCATAGAAAAATTGACTAAACTTCCCTGATACATCACTGACTAGCATTTATTTGTTTTCGAACTGTAGCAAATTAAATGTGACATAATTTCTGTACCACATTTCAGCATGTAAACCTTTATCCATGTTAGTAACAACCTTAATAAAGTATACTTTTGAACAAAAGTTTTAATTAAACTAAAATTACTGTTAGTCTAGTCTGAGAAGTTCAGCAGTGAATGGGAAATATCCTTTTTATTCTTAATCCTTTTGCGGCCATATGTATGTAACGAATAAAAGTTTTACCGCTATACACAGAAATGTAATTAGTATTAATATTGTGAGTAAACTCCTAGAACGTAGTGAAAAACTTTTCTCTCGAAAACGTTTATATATTGAGGTCCTCAGAACACGTTTTATAACCAACATCCATTCTAACTGTCCTCAAATAAATAACACGACTGTCAGTTATTTTTATGAATTTTGCAGTGCGTTTCCATCGCTATTCACTACGGAATTATGAAGTCCCAACAGGGTAATATATTTAAAGAACGTATTTGAAATTATTTCCATTCGAAACGTATACCTTTTAAAGTGTAAAATATAAAATATGGTTAGAGTATATAATATTTCATCGGGTTGCTCTTTTGTGAAGTTGCTTTCAGGAAGCCTTATCCGATATCTACCACTTAGCTTCATGAAGTTAAAACTTCTACTAACGTGCCATACACTTTAGTATATTGAGAATGATGAATTGCTTTTGTTTGAATCTGTTAAGCACTTCTATAGGATTTGTAAGCATTGATATATTGATTAAATGTTGGTAAACTGACATAAGGGAGATATTAAGTAAAATATTTCCCAGTTGTGACTTATACAAGGTCGGTCAAAGTTGACGGCCTATTGTTAAACAAATTAGGTTGGTAGCGGCAAACAAATACTGTCATAACCGGTAACCCGAGTACTTTCCCAGATAAAAATATTTTATTTGTGGAAGTATGTTAAGTGCATAAGAAATATTGTCAAAAGTCAGTGGGTCGCTTGATTTTCGACGAGCCGTGGCGCGACGGTAGGGTGGGGGAAACGAACGACAGCGAATCCGATGAAAATGACGATAATATTCATAGTCCTGCCGTGAAATAAGCGAAATTCGTTTGAAAATAATATATTTGACCGTCTGTAACTCCGTTGTTTTTCAACGAATCTTGACGATTTTTTTTAACTTAAAGCTCTTTTCATAAGCTTTCCGAATATGAAATAATATATAATTATATCACGCTCGTGCGTTGTGTATTTAATTTTGTAACTAAGGCTAAAAAAATAAAAAAACTTTCCAGATTGCAAATTTGAAATTTAAAAAAAATGATAGATTTCAATGAATTATTATGAAATCTACCATGAAAAAAATCAGTGCGATTGTGGAATATGCTCGGGATCATCCAGATTAATAATTAGTTAATATATTATATACTTATAGGACTTGTAAACTATTCAACTTACCGATTCAGATTTCGTGTGAGTTATTAGACAGTGATATGGAATAAGAGGATGCAATGCCCAAACGTTCTGGTAATAATAACGCAGTTTATAAATGTTTAATTCAAAAGTCATAAATAAACTTCTTTTGTTTATAACTTTTGATCTAATCAATATTTTTTGACGCTCGAGGGCTAGTCTTGTAGGTCTTTTGAAGACGAAAAAAAGTGCTTTACTGTTTTCTCGTGGTATTTATTCAAAGTAGGTATGTTGTATACAATTCATTTTTTAAACGAAATTAAGTTAGATTGTATTTTATATGAAAATGAAAAACATTTTATTGTCCTGAAGAGTCCTGAAGATATAAAAACGCCGAAATTCCAGATTAGAAAAGAAAAATATTACTTTTTATATTTGCATGCATACACATAATTTTAAATATATTCGCAATTATCGATTAGTCACACAAAGATATCTAATAATACACTTTTACTTTTATATTTTCACAACAACGCTGTAATATTATTATTAACTTAATTCTGAAAGATAGTAATCAACATTCTAGTAGGGAGCTGAAAGCACTATCTAAATATTGATGTTTAATATTACAAGCACTTAAGGTTTTTGTAAACTTCTATCCATCGTTCTCACGTGGTTTGTGTACATTATCTATATAAAAATTCCTCGTACCTGGTACCCGCATATGTTCCGCTAATGTTATTAATTTAATTGACGTGATAAACGTATGGATACCATTAATTTTTTCTACGGTAATGAGAAGTCGTGATAGTAGGTAATACTTATAACAATTACACGATCGGAGAGTTTACAGAACTGTTGATGCTTAAATGCTTTCTGTTTTGGTGTGAACAGAATATTTTTTATCAAATTAATGTTTGTTCAGTGGTGTTATTGATTTTGATCAGAAATAGTAGAATTACCTACTTCTTGGATCATTCAAATCCAATTCGCTTAAATATGCAATATTCAGTGTTTAGCATTTGTGAAGTTGGCCACTCTGTGGTTGAATTTATTAAAAATTCTTATAGTAAGTTTTGCGATGGATAAATGGAGAAACTTGGTTTTGGGAATATAGAAGGATAACTTCACACAGCCCCCCTCCATTTGTAATGTTTTGTTTTCTTATTTTGGAATGTACTTGAACAGTTTGAAAATGTTTAAAAACAAAGAGTTTTCGCTGAAATTGCAGTAGTTCAGTATTATTCTCAAATGGTTCTACTAGTTTATGCAAAGCGTGTCGCTCTAGCTTCTATAGTCACAGAGAAATCGAATTAAATTAAGTTAAGCAATTTTTCAGAATTTCGAAACAATGAGCTCTAGTGAAAATAGTAGCAATTCTCCATCATGCTCGAACAGTTGCACTACTCCATTCATACCATGTCGCTCTAGCTGTTGTAGTTGCGGAAATATCGAATTTAATTAATTTAAGGAGTTTTAATTAATTTCGAAAAGGGGAATTATGGTTAAAAATAGCAGCAGTTGTGCATGATGGTCGAATAGTTCTATTATTTTATACAAATCGTGTCGCTCTAGCTATTGTAGTTGCGGATATATCGAAATCATTTAAATAAAGCATAAAACAAATATTATTAGTAATATATTTCTGTCCTGTGAAATTTCCACTCTATTAGTATGAGTACAGCTAAAATTTTGTGAATGAAACTATTGCAACAGAAGGTAGTGAATTTTTCTCAAATACGAGTTTCTGCTAACTAACAATTGAGTGACTTTTGACTCTATTCTGAGTATGTAAAACACCAGCCACCGCTGCTTCCATTTCATTAATATCTGGAGTAGTGAGCTAAGCTGCCACAGTGGTCTCTACACTGATCTGTTTTAGAGACAATATTTTAGGTCTCGATTAAAGGAATCGGTTAACTGATCGGAGGAATAGATTGCCGTAACCTATATTGTAAGTTACAGATACGTAAGTAAGTATAGGTAACAATTTAACTATCCGTTTATTTAACCAAATATTAATCGAGACAATATATTTTATTGATTTTAATTATTGTAATGAAACCACTGCATTTAAACATAATTTTCACCAAAATAACTAAATTAATGGTTACTTGTCCAGCACTACACGCCATACACCATGCCACGAGATTACCTGACGGGAATAGACAAAGACAACGCACGCCAAGCATAGAAGAGGTGGGGTCGCTCAATAATGAGGACATTTACTGCGAATTAGCTACAAGTGCACCAAATACGAGTTTATCTGCAGATTTTATTTATTATATTTGAGTGGAAGTCAAAATGCTCAATATTGAGTGAAAATTTACTCAATAATTTCACTCAATGGATTCACTCCGTACCTTTATTGCTTTCACTCATGCCAACTTTTTTACAGTAGGTAGGTATACATGAAACACTAAAAATAAACATAATTTTGTTAGGAATAGCCTAAGAAAGAATGTTTGGTACTTTCTGTAGAATTTCCTTAGAGAAGGCGTCTAAGAAGGTTTATCTGATTTGGAATTGACAAACAAATATTCATAAAAAAATTAATATAAGCTTATTAACATGAAGAAAATCTTCAAAAAAAAATTATGACTAGTTTGGATACCTAAGAGACGAGATATTAATAAAATAAATTTTCACGATTTAGTACGGAGCCTTATAAGAATGCAGATTTTTTTGGTCTTTCCACTTAGAATGCGCAACAATTGACGAACAAATTCCACAGCAACTTGTATAAATAGGAAACCGATATCTAAGAAACCGTATGACAGCTCTTAGAAATCGATTAGGTACTTGTAAGATACATAATTTATAATAATTCTCCTTCAAACTGCTGTCGTTGACTAACTTAACCCCCATTATGCGTGATAGCGACAACGCCGCGGTTCTCGACTTAGCGTATTATTTGAAATTCGCATGTGTGACATATGATGTATATTTGAAGCTTAGGCATTGTAAATAACATGAAAAAGAAGAAAAACAAAATCAAGAATAATTTATTGAAATAAAAATAATTGACAAATTTGCACATGTCGACGTATATTTTTCTTGTAAATATAACATCTTTAGAATATAAATAATCTACAATACAAATTCGTATAAGAAACGCATATAAATATTTTTGATTTTCTTTGGAACATATTAAATCTTTTCTCAAAATATCACCAATTGAAAATATAACAGTGAAATTGTCTAAATAATCGATGCTTACAAAATATATAAATAATAAAACTAGTTCTTTAAGATTTCTTTCAAAAAATTCTACAATTTTTTGTATTACTGGTCTACAATTTGTAACTGCTATGTCTCCGTTTTGATCTTCACCAAGAAGATTTACTAATCCAGCCAACTTATTTTCTCTAAATATTTCAATTATTGATCCATAAGTTATCTGGGCACTAATAATTTTTTTACGAGTTGCAAGTGAACTGCAAGTATTCAATCTTTCTAATTCCTTCAAATTAGTTTGTAAGTCGTCCGTATAGTTTTTAGCTCAATTGCTTTATCCTATTGTAAAGTATTATTTATAATACTTTGCGATGAATGCCCAACTTTATTATAAGTTGCTCGAGCATTATAACGTCGCTTATTGCGTCATCGGCTGCTATGTTGTAAGTAGCTAAATTTTGTAATTTGTTATCTCCCTTTTTTGTTAGCCCTGTAACTTTTTTTATCAAAGGTAACGTGTCTGCAAATCCATGAACTACTGTTTTAAAATGATTCGTCACTCGATTTTGGATTCATTCTTTACTTCTTTGAGGTTAGAGTTCTCTTCAGATTGCTTTGGACTTTTGTTTTGCTTGCATCCGTAAACGCTTCGTATATTTCTGCCTGCACTCGCTTGACAAACTCTTAAATGGTACACATTTTCAGTTACGCGTTTTCCTCTCCAGAAAAATTTCTTTATTGTCTAGTCGCTCATGGCGAAAACTATTTCTACCATCCAAACAAACAGAATGATCGAACGCGAGCGAACGAAGCGAACGCCGAGCCGAGCGCGCCAGCCAAGTGCAACGTTGCCAAATCTAAAGGCTTACTACTTTAGTCACTAGCGAATCTACAGAAACTCATTTGACTTTAGACGTATCCTATATACCTCCTTAATTTTTTCGATGACTTTTGTTTTGTTCACGTATAAAGCAAGGATGATATTAAGTAGGTATCGAGTTTGCAATGTAACGAGCGTTCAAATAAAAACGTGGCCGAAGTTGGTTCTGACACATTGGACGTAGGGAGTAGCTTATAGCGACCAACTTAACCTCATTTCTCAACGAGCTGTATAGCAGCTGTCAATTTCAATAACGTTAATGACTATATAACTTTATTTTAAAGAATAATCGTGATAACAATAACAAACANTTTTCACAGCAACTTGTATAAATAGGAAACCGATATCTAAGAAACCGTATGACAGCTCTTAGAAATCGATTAGGTACTTGTAAGATACATAATTTATAATAATTCTCCTTCAAACTGCTGTCGTTGACTAACTTAACCCCCATTATGCGTGATAGCGACAACGCCGCGGTTCTCGACTTAGCGTATTATTTGAAATTCGCATGTGTGACATATGATTTTATTTGAAGCTTAGGCATTGTAAATAACATGGAAAAAGAAGAAAAACAAAATCAAGAATAATTTATTGAAATAAAAATAATTGACAAATTTGCACATGTCGACGTATATTTTTCTTGTAAATATAACATCTTTAGAATATAAATAATCTACAATACAAATTCGTATAAGAAACGCATATAAATATTTTTGATTTTCTTTGGAACATATTAAATCTTTTCTCAAAATATCACCAATTGAAAATATAACAGTGAAATTGTCTAAATAATCGATGCTTACAAAATATATAAATAATAAAACTAGTTCTTTAAGATTTCTTTCAAAAAATTCTACAATTTTTTGTATTACTGGTCTACAATTTGTAACTGCTATGACTCCGTTTTGATCTTCACCAAGAAGATTTACTAATCCAGCCAACTTATTTTCTCTAAATATTTCAATTATTGATCCATAAGTTATCTGGGCACTAATAATTTTTTTACGAGTTGCAAGTGAACTGCAAGTATTCAATCTTTCTAATTCCTTCAAATTAGTTTGTAAGTCGTCCGTATAGTTTTTAGCTCAATTGCTTTATCCTATTGTAAAGTATTATTTATAATACTTTGCGATGAATGCCCAACTTTATTATAAGTTGCTCGAGCATTATAACGTCGCTTATTGCGTCATCGGCTGCTATGTTGTAAGTAGCTAAATTTTGTAATTTGTTATCTCCCTTTTTTGTTAGCCCTGTAACTTTTTTTATCAAAGGTAACGTGTCTGCAAATCCATGAACTACTGTTTTCAAATGATTCGTCACTCGATTTTGGATTCATTCTTTACTTCTTTGAGGTTAGAGTTCTCTTCAGATTGCTTTGGACTTTTTTTTTGCTTGCATCCGTAAACGCTTCGTATATTTCTGCTTGCACGCGCTTGACAAACTCTTAAATGGTACACATTTTCAGTTACGCGTTTTCCTCTCCAGAAAAATTTCTTTATTGTCTTGTCGCTCATGGCGAAAACTATTTCTACCATCCAAACAAACAGAATGATCGAACGCGTGCGAGCGAAGCGAACGCCGAGCCGAGCGCGTCAGCCAAGTGCAACGTTGCCAAATCTAAAGGCTTACTACTTTAGTCACTAACGAATCTACAGAAACTCATTTGACTTTAGACGTACCCGATATACCTCCTTAATTTTTTCGATGACTTTTGTTTTGTTCACGTATAAAGCAAGGATGATATTAAGTAGGTATCGAGTTTGCAATGTATTTGTTAAAGTGCTTGCTTAAAACTCATTAAAATCCGATTACAATTATGTTTTTAAAATACCAAAACTGCTTAAAGCAGTCAAGTTCAATATTTCTGGAGAAATTGGAAGGTTAGAACGACATGGTTTGCATGAAACTGGAGGTGCTGCTAAATCTGCTGCTATTTTCACCAGAACTTCGAGATAGGTATAAAAAAATTCCTTAAATTAATTAAATTCCATATTTCCCCAGCTACAGCAGCCAGAACACCGCAGTTTGCATTATAAAATAGACGTATTCAAGAACAATAGAAAACTGCTACTATTTTCGCCAGAAAACCCTTTTCTGAAAAGTCCTAAAATTAATTAAATTCGATATCATCGCAACTACACTACAGTTAGAGTAGCATGGTGGGCACGAAATGGTAGAATTATTCGACGTAATGCAAAACTTCCGTTATTTTCACCAGACTCTGTTCCTAAATTCCCAAAAATTAATTATCCCCGCAACTACAGCAACTACAATTTCAAGTACAATTTCACGAACATTTTTTTTTGGGAATTCTGCCCCTAACTATATGCCTTTAAACCTCCTAAGACACAGAGCTAAAGCTGACAGTTGTAAAGCACTTTAGAACTATTGAGGAACATTCCAAAAAAAATAAGAAAACATTATAAATATCATACATGGTGGGAGGGCTGTGTGAAGTTAGCCTCTCATATTTTCAGAACAAAATTTCTGGTTATTCATCGCATATTATTTAAGTTTTTAAATCATTTTATTAAAGAATTCTCGAAGTAAATTGAAATATTGGACGGCCAACTAAATTACCTTTAAAAAAAAAACAAAATAAAAATATTTACGCATGTTTTCAGCAATGCATGTTTAAACACCACACCACACCGCACAATTTTAAAATAACCATTATATAATCGCATTGTTGATGTTTTCCATGAAGAGTATCTATATATTATACTAAACCTTAACACAATGTGATTTTGACAAATCGTTATATGTCAACGCTTAGTTTTATGTGGGTTGGATAAATATTTATTTCAGGTTAGACACCCCTCTTTGAATAAAATGTTCAAAATATACTAATAAATTGAAGGAAGGAATGTTAAACGGCTTGTATTATTTTTAATTACCGAAATAAACTAATTTTTCGAGTTTTTTTTATTATACATTTTGTTGCTAAAATAGATATACGAAACTGCCTTACTATTCTGATCACAATAAATGAAAATACTACTTTTTCCTCTGATATTCTGATTCTGATATAAGTAATCAATACCAATAATTATTTGTTACACTTTTACCTTTGCCTGGATTTACAAAAGTAATTAAAAAAAATCAATGGGTAACTTAAGATGGCACCATCAACTATCACTCAGTTGAAATTACTATTTTGCTTAATTCTTGCTCATACACGAGAAAGATGTGCTTATTTAATGAGAGGTATCCTGTACCACAAACACTTAGATTTTATTAGCGCTCTTCAGTTGTTGTTCTTGATAATAAAACTCTGTTATTTTCAGCAGTCGTACGCGTATCTGGATAAACCCAGAGCCAAAGTAAGTTTCATGTAATGTAGTTGTGCATGATTATACCTTTATGCACAGAGCTTTCAACACACAGGACATCGTTTAGCATGTTTAGATTTTTATTTCCGTAAAAAAATCTAGACATAGCGGGTTTCAAAGACACACACTCTTTTATTTTGCCATATTTGAATGTACTTTAGAATAGTACGAGATGTTATGATAAGAAAGTAGTTTTATGTTCTATAGTTTTCTGTAGAAATAGATAGTTAACTGGTTAGAAGAAAAGATTTGAAACCTTCAAGTCAAAAAAACTAAAACGTATTTCATGCACTTGCATCGTGTTAATCAGAAAAGTGGCCTTAAAATAAATAGATAAATGTATCCATCTGATATATGTCTCTTCATATGACTCTTTTTACGGATACATCATAACTGGCTGTATACAAGGTGTTTCTTTAAAAAATTCCAGCCCGATATCTCAAAAACAAAAAAGATGTATATTAGTTTTAAAAGATCATAGGTTCTCTGAAATATTCTTCACATTACTTTGCGCTGGTTAATACAGAAACTTCAGATAAGATGTCTTCAGTTATTATGAACATCCTGTGCAATAACGATTTAAATCAAGTAGATACTATTTTAACCAAAGCAATTTAGTGAAACTTTTGTTCCCCAAATAACTGGGAGACCAGTAATTTTCCGAAAATCGTTAATATTGCAAAATTTGCTTAGTTTTAGTTCCTGTCGTGGATCACTTTGATGAAGTATAAGAGATAGAAAAATTATTAATAGGGAAAGATTTAGACCATTCTCTTGCGAACTTGAAGGCCTTTCCAGATCGGCTTTAGCTGTTCGGATTCATGAAGACATTGGTATGGCAGCTTTTTACGAAGATTTTAAAATTTTTATTTTAACGTTGCGGTTCCGAAAAACCATTACCATTTTATTTAAAACTTATTTTTTCTTATGGTTTTTTCCCGTACATTATTGTTTTTTTTTGCACTACATCTCTGAAAAGTGCTTTAATATAACAATGAAGAAAGTTGAAAAGGAAACTTCTAGGTAATTATTTGCAAAATATTGCAGTTGGTAAAAATTCTAAATATTATTGAATTTTTGCAACCGAGAGAGATGCACTAACCAACTTTAGACAGGAAATAGCTAATACAATGCGTAACATCGCCTTACTATTAAAAATGTTGTCACCGCCGTTCTTGATGAAAATTCGAATGATTTGGAATTATTCAATTTTCGTGGGTGAAAACATACATATTGAATCTTCGCAACCGAAAGAAATGTACTGACCAAATTTGGACAGAACATAGCAAATACAATGCATAGCATCATATTGCTGTTAAAAATGGTGTCACCGCCGATCTTGGTGAAAATTCGAAGAATTTGGAATTTTCATGGCTGAAAACGTATAGAATTTTCGAAGCCGGGAGAGATGCACTAACCAAATTTGGAAAGAACATAGCTAATACAGTGCGAAATATCGCCTTGTTGTTAAAAATGTTATCACCGCCGTTCTTAGTGGTGAAAATTATTCAATTTTCGTAGCTGAAAACCTATGTACATATTGAATCTTCGCAACCGAAATAGGTACACTAAACAAATTTGGATAGGACGTAGCTAATGCAATGCGTAACATCGCCTTACTATTGAAAATGATATCACCGCTCGCCGTTACAGTTTTTGAAAATTTGAAATATTTGCTATTATTCAATTTTCTTAGCTCAAATTAGAGATGTCGAAAAATTATACAAATAAAGAAATTACATCAAACAGCTAGTCTGCCAATATTTTATGAATAAATATATAATTTGTATAACTTTTAATTAAATTAAGAACAGTTTAAAATAACAGATACATTTTCAGCTTCTGAAATATGTACAAATTCTAGCAATTTTCAGCTTTTTCCTGGCAATATTTCCATTATAAAGGTTTTAATAATTGATCAGATATCAATTTTATAGGTGATTTATTAGAGTCAGGTTTAATTTTTTTCGACACCTGATGAAATAGTCTGTGAACGCCATTACTATGTTAATCTAATACTTTCCATATTTCTAAAAATTTTCATTCCGAATCGAAGTCATTTATATAAACACACAGAACACACAACACTTTATCGACCTAATCAGTTTTAAATACAACACCCTGTATATATTTCTTTTAACAACATTCTATGAGATAGACAACAACCATTCAGTGTTACTTTTGTTCGACCTCGATGCCACTGATCTTCATTTAGTGTCAAGAAAAGCCGCAAAGGCAGTGATTAAGACGAATAATATATGTTCCAATCTGCTTCTTATGGTGCAGTGGAAATCCCACCACAGGAGACATATTTATAATGTTACGGAGCTCTTTAAGCTTATCTAACCAGACAAAGAAGCTGTAAGTTACGATAGTTCTGAAAAGAATAACAGCAGATACTTCGGCAGATAAATATTTTAAGACATTAAATTATACACACCTGACTAAATTTAACTTTTCTGTGAGGTGCATAGTAAACTTTGTTTAGTACAGTCCAATAGAGCAGTTATGAAGATCAAAGACCTTACTCACATGCACATTGAACTGCATCACCTGCTGCTCTACAAATACTGAAACGCGAAGCGATACATGGGTAGATTCTTCAGAATCATGAAACTTCCTAACATGCAATTAATGTATACATAATTCTTTAATCAAGAAATGCTTAAAAATTTCTTCAAATAATTTCTATTGACTTCCATTATAACTACGGATAACAATTATTCCACAAATGTTGAAACTTGAGTCTGAAACTGCAACTGATACAAATCTATCAAATTTTAATGTTTGTGACAGCTTTAAGATAAATTTAACCAAGTTTTTGGTTATGAAAATGCACTACTTCTTTAATATCATCATCGTTCATAAATCTTTGTTTTTTCAAAGCGTTTTTCAAGGGTCTGAGTAGATGCTAATTATAAGTAAACTTAGAGTAGTATTACAAGGTTTGAAAAGAAAGTAATTCTGACGTATTGAGACAGCTAGTTACAACGCCTCCACCAAAAACTGTGTCCATCAGAAATTGATCACTGTTACATCCTTTTTCTAACAGTACTTAGAAATAATATCTTTATAGAAAATAAAATAAAAATTTAAACGATGTTATATTCCTAGAAATGCAATTTTCTGTTTGATAGTATTAAACTGTGGCTAATTTAGTGTTACTTTACTAGAACGAGAATGAAACAAATTATATGCCAAAAGGATTCAAGTGCTCAAAGCGTCCAAGAGGTAGCAGGTTTGTTATCACTTTAAAAAGTCCTTTTTTGCCGTTGCGGTCGTCCTAGTAATCGTTACCGATTCAAACATTCAACTTTTAGGTGTTATCCGCTTGAAACAATTATAACTTTCCCAAACTCAGGCCCCAGTTTTTGTGAAACCGTTGTTGAACCAGATAATTTGAACGCAGGCCTGTGTTTTTAGATATCTATATCGTCGTATAAACTAATTTTTTTTAAGTGAATATAGGATCTTACGAGAAAATACCTGCCATAGTGTCATAAAATTATTTTGATAAAAAAGATATATTTTTTATTGAACAAAACTGATCTAAATTGTTTTTCTATGTGTTTCCCAAATATCCCTATATATTTTTATGTAATAAGGTTAAAACATTTTTCAGAGTGCGTAGATATAAGTCTTGGGAAATCTACTACTAACAGTAATGGAGATAAATGACCAAAATAATGTATCCTCCACATAAAGTGACTGGCAAAGATTTGTAGCTTACCACTTATCTTTTTCTGAGATATTTCACGTTCCCACATGCGTTATAGAACATACCATGGCTATTTTTAAGAAATAAATAACTAAATGTTTTGGGGCATTTAAAAAAGTTTGTTGTTGTTGTATTAACTTTATATTCAAATTACTGATTTTGTTTGGCGATATTTCATGAGTAAATATATTTATCAAAATTTGTTACCGTTAAGGACATTAAGAACAGTTTAAAATGGCAGATACGTTTCCAGATCCTGAAGGCTTCTAAAATGCAAATTCTTGCAATTTTCCATCTCATTCCTGGTGGTATTTCCATTATAAAGGTTTTAATAATAGGACAGGAATTGATACCGGATATTTATCTTATGAATGATTTATTAGGGTCAGGTTCAGTTTATTTTAGACACTTGATCAAGTAACTATCAAAATATAGAACCGTAATTGTCGCAGAATCTTAAAGTGATTTATGACATTTTTGTCAGCTTTAGGAAGCAGTAGAATCGGTTATGGAGTTAATCTGTATGATCTTTGACACGCAGTGTTATGAACTTTCAGTGAGGTTTATTTGCGTTGTAGGTACATCATACCAGGGTAGATCAAATATAAAGCGGAATTTTATTTTAAAGTCAAATAAATTGCCATGTTGGGTACGAAATATCTTAATGAAAATATTAAGGGCTGCTCCTGCCCTTGCCGTTCCTATTTTCACCAATAAACTATTTCTATGCACAGGGTGATTCACATAACCTTCAACCCCCCCCCTTTTTTTTCTGCCTTCATAGTTTATAAAAGTGGTATGCACCAAAGTTGTAGGAAATTTTCTTGTAATTTCAAAACTGTGCGTAGAAAAACAATTGAATGTTATATATTTTTACATGTTTGGATAAAATGCTTTTTCAACATTATATTGACATAAGATGTGATAGATCTATCTGTCATAGTAAGAGAAATATGTCTAAAAGAGCTTGTTGTTAGCTTACCTTTTTGGTCATATCTTCCTTATTACTAGTGATAGATCTATCAAACCTTATGTCATTGCAATGTTAAGAAAACCCTATCTAAATAAGTAAAAAACATACATACATCAGAAAGTTATTAAAAGTTCGGCTTGTATTTCCGAAATACAACATTCATTTGTATTGCAAGCATTGATTCATATAATTTTTTGTAACTCCTTGAACAAAAAAAAATAAGAGAGATAGAATGTTGCACATAAATATTAAACTTTTACTTCGAAATGTGAAGACTAAATCCAAATGTTTACTATTATTTTTTAAATTTCTTATGTTTGTATATTCAATTACCAACATTTCATTGGTCTACTCTTTGATTCTTACCGTGTTTATCATTTTTTTACGTTCGTTTGAAATATACTGGGTGTTTATTAAACATACGGCAAAAATTCAAGAGGTTATTCCCTGGACTGTTCTAGGAATATTTTGTCCCCTGATGATTTTTGAAAAGCCACTGTGTACTGAAGATACAGGGCGAGAAAAATGTTCAATAATAACATTTTATTACCGAAAATAATTACAT
This sequence comes from Anoplophora glabripennis, assembly GCF_000390285.2. Taxonomy (NCBI): domain Eukaryota; kingdom Metazoa; phylum Arthropoda; class Insecta; order Coleoptera; family Cerambycidae; genus Anoplophora; species Anoplophora glabripennis. The sequence continues at coordinate 379,329 of NW_019416863.1, forward strand.
GTAAAGTTTCCCAATCTACAAGAACTGTTGAAAATGACTATCTCCAGCTAGGATGCAAGAATCCAATCTTCTCCTCATTGACTGCCGAACTCTTTCGAAAATATCAGGGTCGTTTCTTATTGAGTTACACCCAGAAATTATCCGATTTCTTAAATCTTCCACATTTTCCACTGGAGTAGTATAAATTAATGATTTTAGATGACCCTGTAGGAAATAATCCAGGGGTTTAAGTCCGGGGATCGAGCAAGCCATAAGTGAAGTCTATGTCGACCAATCCAACGATCTCCGTATGTTACTATTAATAACTCACGAGCAACCACACTAAAATGCGCTGGTGCACCATCGTGCATAAACCACATTACATTTCTTGTTGCCAATGTTACATCCCCAAAAACTGAGGTAGCGTTTGTTCCAAAAAATTGCGATACACCTCGCCGGTAAGTCTTCCTGGTAAAAGTACCGGTCTAATTAGCCAGTCATCCACAATTCCAATCCAAACGTTCAACGAGGAATGATGTTGAACAAGATTTTCAAGTTACCTCATGTGGATTTTCTTCGCCCACACATGGTTATTGTGAGAATTCCTTATTACATTTCTTCAGAAATTCGATTCACCGGTAAAAAGAATCAGCGTCAGTAGTTGAGTGTGGTATGGGTACAACAAATAGTCCCTAAGAAGATTCCAAACTGTCCCATTACTTACATTCAATGAATTTGCAATTTTTTGAGTAAAAATTTTTTCTTGTCCTGTATCTTCGGAACAAAGCGGCTTTTCAAAATTCATCAAAGCACAGAATATTCTAGTCTAGGGAATAACCCTTTGAATTTTTGCCGTTTGTTTAATAAACGCCATGTATTTGATATGATACCATTCAAGGAAAATATGTTTTTAACATATCTACCATTTCAGTATTCATATAAACCGTTTTGAATATACCATACATAGTTCATTAAAAATATTAATTGAATACACTTAAAGTAACTAAAAAGAAAAGCACCGTCCGAGAAAATAACAAATAGACACAACTTGAAGCAATGCTAATAATACATGTTAAGAAAATGCATAAAGATGAAATACCTCTACAAAGTCTAAAATGAGACAAGACTTCAGTATTTTTTTCGAGTATATGGAAAAGATATTCACTACGTGCTTTTCTGGTGTATAATTTAATAGTGAAACGCGCTTATTTGATGTGTGAAGTTCCTTAAAAAGGCAAATCAAACGTCTACTGTAATTTATTTAGGGACCAATTTTCGGAAAATATTTTAATTACATTTTTTTTCATATATGCATACATACAAATTATAGTTTCAAAATGTGTGCCTTTTTATTGTTTATTAAAAATATACTTTTGTTTATACTTATTATGTTAGTGGCTTATATTTTTATAAATTGGAATATCCTCTACAAATATTTTTGTTCTAAATTCTAAATGTGAAAAGAAGGGATATTGTTCAACCGTGCTCTTTAACATCCCTTTAGAAATATTTTGTCAGTAACATGATGAATAAGAGCTTTGAAAACTATCCTCTAAAAATTCATGTCCATGAGAGCACAAAATTTTTTTAAAGGAACACTATGACGTTAAAAACCAATTATTAATGATGACTGAAAATGGACATCGCAACAATATTAAAACTATTGGAGAACTTTTGATAGTAACCGACGACGCACTTATCCTTAGTAATGCCAGCGTTTTCAAAAACATTACACTTGCAATATATTTGTTGAAGAACCTACGGATGGCGTTATATTTGAAATAATTGTCAAGTTACCGGAAAGAATATAAAAATACTTTTATATTCCTGTTATATTATAGTGTATGCTAAACAAAGGTAGGGCTAGAATGTGTTAGGTATGTTTGTATTTCGTGCAGAATTGAATTCTATTAAAGAATGCTTTTAGAACGAACGAAAATCATATTACGTCAAAAATGGAAAGAATTCCTTGGAATTGAAGTGCATTAAAAGTAGAGAGTTATATTAAATTCGCCCTTTATTGAACAAGCTACTAGAATTGAAGACCTTTTTAATAGAAATTAAACTGCACAAAAAATGTATATGTTGCGCAAATTAAAATATTTCAATTGAAATATGAGTAAGTACCACAAATGTACTATAAATGTAAATGTACTATACAGGGTGCTTCTAAAATAGGGTTCCAAACTTCTGTTGCGTTTATAACTCATTAAAATAAGCCAAAAAGTTCCTATTAACATGTGCCCTAAAACGCACCCTTAGGAAGTTATATGCCCTTAAAAGGGCTCAAACAAAAGTGTTTTTTTTTCTGTTATTGACAAAACGGTCGCAAATAAATAGAAAAAAATTTATGGGTCTTACATAACTTTTTACGTTAATAACATGTTCTATTCCGTTTTTCGACATGCAAATCATATGCTTCCCATTTAGGTTGGTGAAGGGGGTTTTTGGCCCGTAATCTTTTTATTTCAATTTTTTTACAATTTTCTCTACAGATTTATAAAATCTTAACAATTTTACGTAAAAAATATTATCTTTGTCCAAATCGATATTTCCAATGGTTTTCGAGTAAATTGAGTTTGAAAATTACTCTGCTCTTTAAGTTATTAGGCCAAAAATTACAAAAATCTGTTTACCATGGCAAATAAAAGACTGACGTTGCCACAACGCTTAACAATTTAAGTTATTGATAAACTGTCAATTGAGCTTTGCAGTGTTTAATTAGTAAAAGTGGTGAGTGGAAAATTTAAGTATACAACATTATTGCAACTCATAAAATGGAGTCATATTCAAACACGGAAATGGCAGATATGCACTTTATGTACGGCCGTGCGGCTGGAAATGCATCAGAAGCGAGGCGTCTGTATGCGGCAGCATACCCGAATAGAAGACTTCCTTCTCGACAGGTATTTCAGAGGATCCATCAACGTTTAAGAGAAAATGGTTCGTTCCAACCAAGAGTAAATGATCGTGGCAGAGACAGATTTGTAAGAACACCGGTGATGGAAGAAAATGTATTGAGAGCTGTGCAGGATAATCCAAGGGTTAGTGTAAGAAGTGTCGCACGTATGCATAACATAAGTTTTTCCGTAGTTTGGCGAATTCTTTGCGAACAACTACTTCATCCTTTTCATATCCAGCGTGTTCAAGCTTTAAATCCGAATGACTACGAACCACGTCGGCAGTTCTGCCAATGGTTTTTGCGAAAATCGAGGCGGATTCCGAATTTTGCATCTCTTATTTTCTCAATACATTTTCTTCCATCACCGGTGTTCTTACAAATCTGTCTCTGCCACGATCATTTACTCTTGGTTGGAACGAACCATTTTCACTTAAACATTGATGGATCCTCTGAAATACCTGTCAAGAAGGAAGTCTTCTATTCGGGTATGCTGCCGCATACAGACGCCTCGCTTCCGATGTATTTCCAGCCGCACGGCCGTACATAAAGTGCATATCTGCCATTTCCGTGTTTGAATATGACTCCATTTTATGAGTTGCAATAATGTTGTATACTTAAATTTTCCACTCACCACTTTTACTAATTAAACACTGCGAAGCTCAATTGACAGTTTATCAATAACTTAAATTGTTAAGCGTTGTGGCAACGTTAGTCTTTTATTTGCCATGGTAAACAAACTTTTGTAATTTTTAGCCTAATAACTCGAAAACCATTGAAAATATCGATTTGGACAAAGATAATATTTTTACGTAAAATTGTTTAAGATTTTATAAATCTGTAAAGAAAATTCACCAACCTAAATGGGACGCATATGATTTGCATGTCGAAAAATGGAGTAGCCCATGTTATTTAATGTAAAAAGTTATGTAAGACCCATAAATTTTTTTCTATTTATTTGCGACCGTTTTGTCAATAACAGAAAAAAAAACAGTTTTGTTTGAGCCCTTTTAAGGGCATATAACTTTCTAAGGGTGCGTTTTAGGGCACATATTAATAGAAACTTTTTGGCTTATTTTAATGAATTATAAACGCAGCAGAAGTTTGGAACCCTATTTTATAAACACCCTGTATGTATAGTACTTTAAATTCTTCTACAGTTCCTCTCCTAATTTTTTTTATATTCCTAATCACAGTTAGCAGTAATAAATTTGGATATATTTTTCCTTTAATAATTTTCCATTGTTTGGCGAAACTGTAGACGATGGCTGCTATAGGTATCCTCGACTTCATAAAAAGCTTTAACAATATTTAATTACATCAGGTCTTTAGTCCAACCTTAACGAGTTGAGTCCTTAGGGACCTCGGCAGCAATTGCGATGGAACAAACTAGATTGATATTAATTAACCTTGAATATCAGCATCAGGGTTAAGGGTTGTCTTTTTCACCCTCCCAAATATCGATAGACTCCAATCTATTTTAATTTAACATTTAAAAAAGTAATAGATTCAGCTTGTCCTTACATTGCATTCAAAACCTTTATTTGTTGATAATTTCTAAATTTCTTAAAACCATGTAATTTCTTGGTACACATGCAATATGTAAGTTGGTCTAAACCGCCTCATTTTGACCGGAGGATTCTGAAGTCGACACACATTTTTGTTACATAAATCACATTGTCGTACTACCTTATCCAATTCATAAAATGCCTTCAATAAAATATGCAGAACCTTGGCCTACTGATCCTGCTAAATAAGAATGTTTGAGATGCGACTACGCGACGGTAGGCAGTAACTAACTAGATCGCGCTGTTAAAATAGATAAAAGATCAAGTCAAGGCGGGTTATTTTTGCTGATATACGAAGTGTTCTATTCAGAAGCATCCGTCTCAAATGTTCATGTTGCTAAAATATTCAATAATCAATATAACATTAAAACATTTTTTTTATTTGGCATATTATGTTGATTTATTTGAAATCATATATTACAATAAATTTCTATAGAATGATTTGTGTGGAACGAATGTTTTTAGAATTTTAGTCAATTTGTACCAGTAACTTAATCTTTTTTCTTGGTATACATTTAGGCATCAAATGTAGGTATTGATCGATCGAATTTCTAAAATAATAATCAGAGCTGTCTAACTTCTGAAATTTCTAGTGGCAAGATATCACCGTGTCAGTTGATATGATTTGATTCAATCATCAAAGTCATAACACCTGTATCTACAAAATCAAGTTTTTCAGTTTCTTCTTAAAATAATTCAAGGAATAACTTTTTCAAATTATTTTATATGCTTAAACTACATCCTGTAGTGGATGTGAATTTATTTCAGGAACTTATTTAGGTTTTAGGGGTAATTATAAACTCAGGCAAAAAATGTGTCAGTTCCACGGATGAGACCCATGTCACCATCAATGTACAGTTTTTTTTAATTGCCAAAACCACCCTTATGATCTAAAAACGGACAAAACTCTGGACTCGGTAAATTCCTAATTGGGTACAACCTTCAAAGCGAGTCTATAAAAATTAAACTACTGCTTCCTAACGATATCTGTATATGAATCTTATATGAAAAAGTTCTATTTTAGCGTTTTTTTTTTCATAAATTAAAGTTCAATTATGGATCAAAATATTTTCTCTGTAACGGTCCTATCAGTGTGCTGTACGAAGAGTTAAGTGCTGTAGACCAGCCACGTAAACAAATCGTGGTTGAAAGATAGAAAGATACTTATCAGTTTTTGGGGAATTTTTCAATGCAAAAGTACAAACTAAGATAAACAGATATTAAAAAAAAATGATATTTGATATTATCTTAAATGCATTGTTGTTACTGTAAGAGTTCGCAAACAAAACCACATCCGTAAGCATCTGTATTTGCCCACTGCGTCCACTAAACAAACTCCATTAAAATATGGAACAAAATGAAATAAAACTTACCATTTCTAGAGAAAATGTTGAAACTGATCCCCATCGGGTGACCGAGGTGGCCACGGCACAGGACTAAAGCGTCCAATCCATCGCTGAGGAAACATTCAAAAGTGTCGTTACTTCTCAAGTACTGTGCGGAGGAGCCTCACCCTGAAGATAAAACATGCGTGCCCGAACTTGTAATGTCACGTCCATCGTCCAATAATTCAGGCAACCGGTTCTCCAAACAGTCAGCATATGTTGGTTCATTTAGTCGTCTTTCAAAAAAATAGGGACCCACAAGTACATCGCCTATTATGCTAGCCCAAACATTTACGGAGAACCGATGTTGAAAACGAGTTTCCCTAATCGCTTGAGGATATTCATCGGCCCATATTATGGAAATTCACTTCATCACGGGTAAATGTCGCCTCAACAGTTACACAAACATAAGCAGGAAAGTCTACTTGATTGGCACATTGCCGTAAAAACCATCTGCAAAAACGCATTCGTTGATCACAATCCGGGGGTAAAATCTGTTGAACTGGTTGCAGATGATAGGGGTGCAACAGCTGGCGCCTTAAGATGCGATGTACGGTACGAGATGGGGTTCCTACTTGCTGTGCGAGTCGTCGAGTACTAATTGTGGGGTCTTTGTCAAGATTTTCCACCACTGCATCTTCAACATTAAGGTTTACTTGCTGACCATGTCCTTCTCCTCCAAGAACAACACTTCCCGTATCTCACAGCCGCTGAACGCACTGTAGGATTGTATTTGCACATGGGGGGTGACGTTGTGGCCATCGTTCCCAGTACAACCTACTCGCATTTTCTCCGACCGCACCATACACTAACACCATATCGACATGTTCGGAAATAGTAAATGCATTGTTTTCTCGGTTTATTGTAAAACTAGTTTGTGCACAAACTAAAAAATTAAGTGAAGTAAGAAATAAGAATCTCGTTTTTAATGTAATCGTCACGCTAGCTATTCTTATTTATTACTTCTTTATAAAAATTACACTGTCACTATCGTGGAAATACAAAATAAAAGCTTTTGTCTAGAATCTTTCACTTTTTGACACTGATGGGTCGATGGACGATGCTTAATATTTAATAATTAAGTGAATAATGAATTCAATAAAAGTACAAAATCAGTTGTCTGCACAAATTTTTTGACAATTTAACCTAACCTTTTAGTATTACTAGTATTAGATTATACCGACTTATATTGTAAGGTTGCATCTCGGGTCGCATAAAAGCATTTCCAAAATTTTTAATAAATAACACAGGGTTGGCCTTCATTTTCGTTGAATAAATGAACTTTACAAAAAAAAAACGCGAACTTTTTCGTATAAAACTTTTCTATTACAAATATCATCAGGAAGATTTTTCAAATATTGTGATCAATTAAATTTTGAATTACAATTTCTTTTGTAAACCATATAATCTTGGACTCTAATTTGCCCCATTACGCTTACCGTCGTTTAGTGACTTAAATCTGCTGTAGTATTTTTGCTGATCTTTATGTTTTAACACTTTAAAAACCTGAACGGTGTTAAAGCATTTTCTATAGCAGAGTAGGTTTCTGAGGGTCCAAATACAAAGGGAACATACCACTTTTAAATTTGAGGAAAACTTGTAAAAGTAAATGAAATTGTTAGCTACTCGACATCCTAGTATTTTAACACTGACATGACGGTCCCATCATATTTACTTTAATTATCTGTGAAGATTATCACTGTAAGACAATAAATTAAGTCGCACTGACAGTATCAATTTATCGTCACGCGTCTGCCGGGCCAGACGGAAATAACAATTGCCAAACAAACCATTTAAACATACTTAACAAGACAGTGCAACGATTACACGACGTCATCCACGACCGGCATGCCGTAAGTTATTGTCTGAATAAATAAAATTATGATTTTCTATTTATTTAAATCTAATTCCTCTCCCAGTGTCTATTCGTAACTTGTACTGTTGTTTATATTCGTGAGTGGGTGTCCTAGAGATGACTTTAACGAAGAGTGACATCGTCAATTTTTCACATAGGGTAGGAGGTAGTTTCCAGGAGCTAAACCCTAGAGCGTTGTGGCGCAGATTGCACAAAATTATAGACCAGGTAAATTTCTTGTTAGAGATGATAGACGAAAATATAATGGAACCGAGCTGTCAGTAACTTAACTACCGTTTCTTAAAATTAAACTAAATCGTCTGCTACTCTTTAGAAAAGGATGGACGTAGTTGTAACAATGAACTATACAGTACGCGCCTAAAGTATCGAATAAATTCAGTAAAAACCAAACAAATTTTTTTTGGGAAAAATCCTCGAACAGGTCGATTTTTAATTTTAAAAATACATACTTTAGCATAATAGGCGATTTTCAACCGTCATTTGTTTTCGAGTAATGACGTCATCGACATTTTTTTTAAATAGCAACCTCCTATTTTTTTTTCTTGATTTTGAAAGATCGTTTCATTGTCGATCCGACAGTATTAAAATATTGCCATCTTACATAGGAAAGTTTTCGAGTAAATGACGATTGATTGTTAGAAAACACAGATCAATTAAAATAAAGCAAAAACGTTATCAAATTTAGTTTTTCGAAATGCCTGAAGTTTTTTATGGATCACGTAGGTGTAAATCTTTACAAAGCGATATAAAAATTATTGTTGAATTTATAGTATTATAGCGCATTTAACTGTCACACAAAGAATTGAAATTTTAATTCTTATTGGATGCGGGGATAAGACTAGAACGCAGTAGGAAGTTTGCGATTTATTTAATGAAAAACATCCAGATCGCCGTATCAGCCAATCAACAGTTAGTAAGATAGAATTTAAATTTGGAGAAGCTGGCAATGTTGTAGATATTCCAAAACCTGGACGTCCAAGCGTTAGTGAAGATTACAAACAGAACATTTTGATAAGTATGGTAGATAATACTCATAATACTTCACGATTGGTTGCATTAAACAATGAAATTAGTCAGACCACAGTGCTACGTATCCTGAGGCAGGAAAAATATCATCCCTACAAAATTCAACTTGTGCAGGAACTCAATGAAGACGATCCCGACCGCCGCTTACACTTTTGTGAAATTATGATGGATTTATGTCAAGTAAATAGAGATTTACACCGGCAAATACTTTTTTCAGACGAGGCCACGTTTTGTCTCAATGGTACAGTGAACCGTCAAACTTGCAGGTATTGGAGTCGGGAAAATCCTCATTGGATGGCAGAGACACATACCCAACACCCACAGAAATTAAATGTGTGGGCTGGAATAGTTGACAACAGAATAGTAGGGCCTTTCTTCTTTGAAGGAACCCTTACAGGAGAAAGATATTTAGAGTTTTTACAAAATGACCTTGTTCCAGCGCTTGCAGTAATTTTTCCTAACGATAATGACCCTGATATTCCTGATGACACCATATGGTTTCAGCAAGACGGTGCACCTCCGCACTATGCGCGCCCTGTTCGAGATTTTCTGGACAATTGTTTTCCTAGGAGGTGGATCGGCAGACGAGGACCGATAGAATGGCCCGCGAGATCCCCAGATCTTACACCCCTGGACTATTTCTTATGGGGCTACTTAAAGTCCAAAGTGTACGTTAATAGACCACATAATTTAGAAGAACTCCAAAATTGTATTATAGATGACATACACAGAATTACCCCAGAAATAATTCATAATGTCCAAGAAGAATTTCTACACAGACTTGTGTATTGCCAAGAAGTCGGTGGGTGGCAATTCGAACACTTAATTTAGGTAGAAAACTTAATGAATTGTATTTGCATGTCAGATGTATATCCTGAAAAAAAAATAGATCGAAAACTGTGACATCTAATGTTACCATCAACTAGTGCTAATCAAAGAGTCGGTTCAGTATCCAGACACCAAAACTCTAATTAATTTAATGCATTCTACCTGCCACTAAAAATCCTCTTCAAGTTTGAAACACCCTGTACATTTATAAAATGCGACGCAGTTTTCATTACCTACATCACCCTCCTTAAATTTATTTTATGTACATTTATTATCATCGAATAATTTATTCTATCATATTGTTTGCTCATTAAACGACATGGCAACCTTGCTTCTCGGTAAGATATAGATAAAATCACTTCTACAAATGGAATTCTCTCTCTAAATCCTTTACGTGCTTGTATATTCGCCTAGTTACTCTCGATATAAGTGAAAGGTGAACAGAATCAGTGTTGTTACAATAAAAAAAATTAATCGTGTGATTGAACCTCGGCTGCGCTATTTATTGTTCGTGAAATGACAGTATCTAAAAGTTTCCCCCCCAGGATTGGCGGCAGTGTGCACGAGTTATTTCCCAAGGTCTTGTGGCGTAGGAAGCTTAAGGCTAAAGAGGAGGTAAACATACGATAATTTTTGTGTACATAATACTATTGGCATCGTCTAGGTCTGCTAATGAAAGTAGGAAAGATTCAAGACAAATAGCGAAGCCTGTAACTGGTGTTCAACCATTACAATGGTGAGATTGTCACCGCAAGAACCGGAAATTTCTTGGCGGATCAGACACGTAAGGCATCGCGTTGTGTTGAATGAAAATTTTCGATAAAAGCCTCTCGTAGAGTCTTGTATTGACAACATTTTGCATTGATTTAATTAATTTGCAAAAGACTCCTATCTTGAAAATTATAAAATACAAGAAAATACATGCAACTTATGCAAAAAAAATATGTTACGCATGTGTTAAGTATTGTATAGGATTTACTTTAGTCTATGTAAATAGTTACCCACGTTTTGTTCAACAAATATTTCTGATAACAGAATAATAACTATTTACATAAATCTATACGAATTTTACAAAAGAAGTATTTATTTTCATATTTAAAAATTTGTTTTCTGTTAAGTTTAAAATTAATGTCAATATTCAATAGCTGCAGTGTGTATAAAGAACCGATAAGAAGGTGAAAGAAAATATAAAAATATATTTATTTATAAATAATTTTGGTGGCAAAAAATATCCATCAAAAACATTACTTAAAATAAAGTACTTAAGTATCTAAACAATAGTGCGATTAATTTTCTGTGTAACTTTAAGGAATTATCATATGTTTATAATCCCTTTGTTAGGCACTTGTAACTCTAATTTATAATTGTTTACTTTAAATTATACAGAGTAATTCAGTCGTTATGTTATTAATTTTAACCACATATTTAAAAGGAATAATAAAGACAGAAAATTGAAAAAAGAAATCTTTTAAATATTTAAATCTTTGAAAAGCAATAAGTCACACAATAAGGTATACGTACTACAAACTTAATAATTCGTAAACGTAAAACTAAAAACTCTTATTCAATTATAAAACATTATGGCAACATTACCAATATTAAAAATACTAAATAACCTAACATTCCTAAACAATTATTATCTTTATACATTTGTTTTTATTAACAAATAAATAATACTTCATGTGTCTAAAAGATCTGTTTTTGTCGTTTACTATTAAAAACACAGTAAAAGCTAGGTTAGTGACCGAATATGGTAGGTCGAGATTTACTCTCAATAAACCTTTGTAGGTCAGCGCCAGTGGTCAGGAGCTGTCCCAAAAGGTGTTTAAATAATAATGTGAAAATATTTATTTCAGTAAATATGCATTTTAAAATGTTTTAATCGCGTATTCGTATTCTACTCATATTTCCCTAACTACCCTTAAAATGAATGACATTGTGAGTGAATCAACCTGTATAGTCAGTAAAAATACAGGGCGATTCTAAAATATTTATTTACTTCTCAACAAATTGAAACAAGAGACAAAAAATATACCTAATTTTAAACAAAAAGTTTTCTATGGTGCTTCGCTAATGTTAAATAATAAATAAATAAATAAATAATAATATCTCTACTCCTCATTCTAACTACGAGAATTAGCCCATAAGTCGGAGACTTGTGCGGGAGAGGAGGCGGCATATTATTATTAGGCAGGTCGCATTTGCGCCCAGGAACGACTTATGTTGGTAGGCCTTAACCACCATTCAGTGCAGGAATGAGGGAAACCTGGAAAACCTCATTAATTAGGGGGGTGGTCAAATGCCAACCGGTGTCAATCTCTCACATTGACCCAAGCCAACATTCTTCCACCCTACCATACATGCACAGAGGGTGCCAATCCTCCGTACAAGCATAGCTAATCTACGGTCTACCGGCCGCGGGAATCGAACCCGGGCAGAAATTTGCACACGATTTAAAGACTGACGCCTTAAACCGTGCGGCTATCGACCGCAACCGACCGACGAAATAAAAGAATATACGGAGTGATAGATGTGTTCTGCCAAAAAACACATTTTTAAGTAAATTGTAAATGAATTACGGAATTTCTCTATGTATGTGATTAACTGCTTAATAAAATGTTTTCTGTCTTTACTGATTTGTGGCATCTTCGGATACATTTTTTATTTAATTAGGTATCTTTTCCACACCGGAAAAAGTGATTTGGTGTAGAGAAAAATTATCTACTTTCTCAATGTGAGATATTTCTGGTTAGACAAAACCAAATGTATAAAATTAACCCTTTGAATGATCGTTTTTGGCGCAAAAGATATTTCATGTCCGTGTCCATACAACATGCGTCGACTGCTTCAATTTACTCATATATTGAGAAATCACCTGCAAAACTTACGAATTTGAAGTAAATTTGCTGACTAATAAATATACGGAAAAAAACATTTAACATTTTATCGCTTTTACTGTAATATCTCTTTCATTGAATTTCTGAATTATTTATAAAAAAGCTAATCCCAATAATGCAAAAAATTGAAAATATTAAAGATCCAGCTAAATCTCCACTCGCCTTTATCGTTCCTATCCTGCAACACAGTAATAGCTGCAATATCCCGCGATATTCTTCCCCAAGGGTTGTCCATAGTCTTTTATTATCTGACAGTTTTATTAAGTAAGGGGAAAAAGTGGAGAACGATTGCCCTTAAGGGATTAAAGGCCTCAACGTTGACAGTACATAATTTAATGGGTATGCTTCTATGCACAGTGAAACATGTTTCTTTCTTTCCTAATTGCTCTAAATCTTGCTAATATTAACTCAAAATATTTTCAAGTAGGTATTATTCTTCCACTGTCTACAGATTTGTTAAAAATAAAAGTATATGATAACTAACAGGTACTAAATCGGCATCAACGTGGACAAATGCCCGTTTAAATGTTATTTACAATATCTATGTATCCAAGCTGAATTGAACTTTCTATTTATTTCTTACGTTGCTATTCCGATGCCAGCCAACATCTTTCACATGGCAGTGTTGGTTCCCAGAGGGCTGTTAGTCGATCGAAAATGGAAAATTTCAAATGGAAAGTTGGTTATATTTTGCGCAGAGTTATACCGTATACCTGTATGATCTATGAATTGGTAGGTACTATGATAAATGTAACAAGCGCGCCAATTTGAACCATTCTGGTCGTGAACATTTGTAGACTCATCAAATCTGTTAATTAATGATGGTAAAATACAGCATAAATATCTGCATAAGTGCAGAAGTCCAATATTATAATTCTATAGATGTGTACCAAAACCTGTTGATTGTATGGTGTTTTTCAAAAGAATTGCTTAAAGTATTTAACACTCTTTGCTTTTCAATTATTAATGAATAAAGAGACAAAAAGGGTAAACATTTCTTGTATAAGTAATTAAGTTTAAAACAGAAATTGAAAATTAATTTAATGAATATTTAACTAATGTAGCAAAAGATTTTCGGAAAAAATATTTTATTAATATGCCTAAAAAAATTTTCAACATTGAGATGATACAAAAAATGATAAACGAATTAAAAGTGAAAAAGTCATTGAACAAGATGGCATAATCCGCAACATTCAAAGAAATATCAGAGCAGCAGAATTTGAAGTTTAAAATTATAATCGCAAAGTCATTATCTAAAGTTTAGCTAATATCCATATTCTATAAAATCTGGAACGTGAAACTTTATTAAGAAATATAAAATAGAAATATAAAATAATATCCGATCAACAATATAGGTTTATGAATCTAGGAGACCTGAGCTATATGGTTATAAAGCTACAAGAAGAGTATGAAAAAGCTGGACTGGCGATGAACTTAAATAAATGCGAATACTTGATTATAGGAAGCAACGAATGTAACAACTTATCTTTGAATAAAGGAATGATAAAAGGCGTCGAAAAATATAAATACTTAGGAGCGCTCTTCAATGAACAAGGAACGAGTGAGGTCGAAATTCAAGAAAGAATAAATAAAGGCAGAAAAACTATTGCAGCAATTCAGTTTTATGGGAAAATGATACAAGGAAAGAAATTAAAATGTGTATTTATAAAACTATTGTCCAGAGTGTTATAATATACGGTATGGGATCTAAGCAAAATCAATAAAAGAATATTAATGGCAACAGAGATGGACTTCCTCAGAAGAAGTTGCAGACAATACAGAATCGAAAAAGTAAGAAATGAAATCATTGAAAGGAATATGAATATCGGGAGAGGTTGAGGAGAAGCAACTGACATGGTTCGGGCATATAAAGAGAATGCATGAAAGAAGATGGACAAGAAAAATATTAGAATGGATACCGCTAGAGAGAAGAAAAAGGAGAAGATGGAAAAGAAACTGGAGAGAGAACGTTAATGAAGCGATGGAATCAAGAAATTTAGGAGAAACTATATGTTATGACAGAAGAAATTGGAAACTGGTAAGGAGAGGTGGTGCACCCGTAGACCATCCTACTTCAGTATCAAATATGCTTATCGTTCTGAGTTCATCCATTAGGAGAATATAATGAAGGCAAATTTTGGCGGACTTATGTTCAGTATTATTGTTGTTGCAAAAATAACCAGCTAAACTTTGTAGCTTGCAATTTTACTCTAATTTTGTATACAGGGTGTAAGAAGTTTGACTGCCATTACTTCAGCATAATATAGAGTAATGAACAAAAGAGTTGTATATTACAGGGGCGTAGGATTAACAGTTTTCAAAATGCAGCGAGTATTAATATTGGGGAGTTTCATCACAACTGTGCACGTGTGCACGCGGCAGACTTGTCCTATGGAAAAAATGTAAACAACTATTATTGTGAAACATTTTGTAAATATCAAGACAATTATTTTCCAGTTTTTAAATAAATAAAATAAAATGTATAGATTTTATAGTACGAAGATAGTGTTTTTGCTTAAATTTTAGCTCGAATTTTAGTAATTATTAATCTCTTAAAACAGGAACTTAACTTTTAATCAAATTATATGAATTTGAAAAACATGTAATTAAAGTAGCCAAAGATTCACGTCGTCCAAATAATCATACGTATTAAAAATAATTTAGGTACTTACCAAAAAGCAAAATTCAGTAATTTTTAAACGAACAATTATAAACCAAACTACAACATACGCTCAAAATATTCACCACCATTTTCGATACACGCACGACACCTTCGAATTCAATTTTCGCGCACTCGCTGGAAAATACCTCAAGAAAAGGAAATAGTGGTACGCAAAAAACACTCAGACACGGTCCACTTCCAAATACCAACTGAATTTCGTATTTCTGGACAGCTTAGTACCTCGTATTATCCGCCGCGCCGTTGTCACATTGCCCGATATGAATTTTATCGAATTTTACATTTATTACAACGCTAAGTATTTTTTAGAATGAAGTTAAAAATAGTGATAAACATTGTATTTTATGGTATTCTATGCACGCAGTTACGTCAATATTCCGTAATTAAACGAACTTGCAAATAGAAACATTTCACAGAACTCGTATTACTGACAAAATTAAGTTTTAACGAAAGTGTCATAATTCTTTCAAAGTTGATATGATGGAAAGAAAATTAGTTGTTTACAACTTTGGCCGTCTTCTTTGGCAGTAGTCTTTGAACACGGACTGTAATAAAATTGAAAGTGGTAGGGATGTTATTTGATTGAAACAATTTTGTGACGGTACATTTTACACAATATAATTCTTGTGAAAACGACCATATTGTATTTTATTATTTTTTTATTACGTAGTACCTATAATGTTGAAATAAATAGAACTGACATGTGAATTCGTTTTGTTCGACCGTATACTAAAAAATTACACGCACACACGCTTCCATTCACGAACCTTTTGTGTTGGTAAAACTGATGAATCCAGTATTCCCATTTTTAGAATAAAGTAACTCCTCCTATATCAAACCCTCTCTTTTAACAATACCAACTAATTTTTTTCATCGCTTCCTACACCCACGCAGCCTGCCTACACACACTTCGCAATCGTTAAAAAAAGACGCTGAAATGTAGCAATAAGAGCGCTTGCTTCTCTTGAATACAACGATTCGTTAAGAAAAAGCAAATTTCTCATGTTTTTATTTAGAAGATCTAGACAGCCTCGGATAGGAAGTGAATATTGCCACTTATACAGGGTGATTCAGTCATAATGTCATTAATTTTAGGGGAAGATAAGGAAAAATGAGTAGATTAAGAAAAACGCGATTAAAAAAAATGTTAAAATGCATGTTTACTCACTTTATCTAAAGTGAATCTTGACCTACCGTAACATTCCATCATTAACCTAGGTTTTAATACGTTTTTAATATGTTGTGAGCTATACAATTAATAAATAAAGAATGAATAAGATATTTTTTTATATTTTAAATATCAATAAATAGTATTATTTATTTGTTAATAAAAACAAATGTATAAGGATAATAATTGTTTTCGAATGTTTGGTTATACAATTTAGAATATGAGTTTTTAGTATTGTATATGTTCAATTAATTATTCAGTTTGTAATACGTATACATTATTGTGTGAGTTATTGCTTTTCAATGAGTATGGTATCTACCTGTTTAACATCGCACTACGGCTAAAAAACACTCACTCATTCGTCCATAGCTTTGTCATTAAAGTTTTAGGATCTGCTGCTCTTTGATTTTGAAACCAATTGTAAAATTCTAGACGACTGGGCGTTTCGTGTCGTGAAATAGAGCAGCCAATTAACGGGAATTAAAGGGTAATTTACTTATTTTTTAAAATGTCGAGTAATTTTTTTTCTATTTTCTGTCTTTAGTACACCTTCCGAATACGTGGTTAAAATTAATGACATTATGACTGAATCGCCCTGTATAACAAATGTAAAAAATGTAAAATGAACTTACTTATTTTATTTTTCCGCAAATATTTCTCATAAATTCTATAAGTAGAAGTCGATGAAGACTGAAGCCTAAAACCATTTCCCAATTTCGTTAAAGTGAAAACTTTATGGAGGAATCCAAGTGGAAAAATAAAACGCCAATTGACTATATTTTGTTCTCAGTACTTTAAACGTATGTTCTTTTATATTCATGCAGAATTTTGAACTTTTTAAAAATAAAAAAGAGAAATTAATAGTATTATAAGGTAAAATTATTTTTAACAATTCGAAAAAACAATTTTCCTAAAGGACCTCGCACTTTTCTTATGGGAATTGGGTTTCGGCCAATCTTTTTGAAACTTCCCAGGTAGATCAAAAGTCTCAATGGGCACAAAGCCCCAAATCCACCCCTTTCCCCCCAAAAACTGCCTCCAAGTAGCGGGGGCGATTTAACTGATTTCTGCATGTAAAACAATTTATTTTTTTAATCAACCCAACAATGACCCCAAACAACCACATTTTTTATTAACAAACTGCCCCACTTGACCCCGCCCCTCACACACCCCCTCGCCCCCTACGAATCAGCCTACGGATTTTCCAGATTACTGTATTTTATAGTGGCACGTATTTTTGCACGTATATTTTTTGCACGTATTTTTTCACACTGAATTCGAATCTGCAACTTAATTTTACAAAATCGGGTCAGGAAAATTGTTATTAACAATTTAATTGTTTATCTAGCTGTAGAAAATTTATTTGTGATTTTATGAAAAAATATTTCAAGTAAGTTATTTATTTTGACTAAATCTAAAAAAAGTTTGTATGTGATTTTTTCGAAAAAGTAATATTCAAGCTGTAAAACGCTGTTAAACTGAACACACGTGTATATCTACAGCTATCATACGTATACTACCTACTCTGTTAAACTTTGGTGGCGTTTTAAAGCTAAAACATTGATTTTTCGAAAAAAACACAAGAATAGTTTTTTTAGATTTCATTGAAATAAACAACTTTTATATAAAACTTTTTTTCATAAAACGACAAGTAAACTCCCCGCTACTTGGAGGCAGTTTTTGGGGGGTAGGGGGGGATTTGGGGCTTTGTGCCCATTGAGACTTTTGATCTACATGTTAAGAACTATCAACCTGCGAAGTTTCAAAAAAATTGGCCGAAACCCAATTCCCATAAGAAAAGTGCGAGGTCCTTTGTAACAGAGCTTATTCAATTTTGTTAAATAATTCGAAACATTACTGCTGATTACATTATAAATCAAATGAACTGGAATTAACGACTAATTTTAATTGCTAGCTTTGAGGTGGAATCAAATGATAGTTTTGATAACTACGTAATTATTATTGCCACAGCTTTGAAATTGGGTTGATTTTATAAATGAATACAGTGCTTTGTAATGATTCTAATAAAAGTTGATCGACATGAAGCTAATTTAATATTTTGGAAATTAAATTCCGTAGTTGTGTGTCAACAGGTTCAGAGGTCTGTAGAAACATAGGGTTGGGAACATCTAATTAAAATAGAAACAGATCTCATTTTCTTATTATTGTCTTATTTTTATTGCATATTTCTCTCTCACCTTATGCGAATAGTCTGAAAGTATGCCTTCTCCTTTTACCACTTACATTAATCGTGAATTTTTTTCTTGGAAGTTGAAGTTTACTTCTTTATTGCATTGTTTGTAATTTAGCAAGGAGACGACCATTATCTTTATAATTTAACTGTCGCAACTTAGCACAAGAACTGTGTCGTTGTTATAAAGTGGTGAAACTTTTCAAGTAAATTTTAATTACGTTATGCCTCCGTAGATGTTTCCATTTATATAATTAAAACTTCTTTGTAGATACATAAAAGTTAGCTGTAAATATCAAGCAGTATTTCATTTAATTTCACCGGGACCTATCGCAAAACATAAGTTTTCACATCGCGGGCGTTAAATCAATCCGAATAAAGCTACAACGTAGTCGAGAAAGAGTTCTTGACACTTATTTCGGCAACAAAGTATTTTATTTTCAATTGCGGAAAATTCATCACTGTTAGATAGATGTTTATTAGTGTTACTTACACAAAAAGTATTTACACACGTCAAAAAGAATTACAGTAATGATATAAAATAATTATGAAAAAAAATAATAGTAAACTCTCGCACACACACACACACACACACACGCACACGCACACGCACGCACGCGCGCACGCACACGTACAGTGGTGTTGACACATAATTAGTTCAGAATTTAAAGTACAAAGAAAATGGCAATAAAATAACAACATAAAGTACAAGCAATAAATGATTGTCAAATGTTAAAACAAAAGACAAACAAACAGTAAATTATACATGTTAAAATAAGATTAAAATAAGGTTGTCGGTAACAACCTTTAAAATTAAAGACGCTGAGACTTACGTTCCAAGACCACTTCCAGATCTGTTTTCCATGGATTTTAAATGAAACCAGAAATTACTTTTTGGAAAAAAATGTGTATTTTCCTAGTAACATTTTTATCTAGCTATCAATAACGTTCAATACAGATAACATTTTTGTACTTGTGTGTCAAATTTAATTTCTTTGTCTTGTGTTTTGTGCATATTTTATAAACAAATAAATAAAAATATTTGATGAACACTACATTTTATTAATTATAGTGAATGAATATTTATAGTAATTGTACAGTTATTACATTGAGTAACATTTATAAAATCTAGATTATTCCCCTCGCGTTTACTAATTGTCACATTTTTCTCAAAATGATTTGACCGCTCCATTTCAGTCACCGGAGGCTCACTATTATCTATTGATCCATTAAAATAACATGATGCAACGTACTACTAGAACCTGGAGTTGAAGTGTCATTGTAAAGAATCCTGTTGGCTATTTCATTTTTGATACTTAAACTGTCAGCAACATAACTTTCTGCAATTGCGGCTGATTTCCATCCACCATGTCTAGATTGCTAATACATCAACTCCTGTAGTAGCCAGTAACGTTGCCGATGTTCTTCGGAATGAATGGCCTGTATATGTTTCAGGATGTTCTAGTTAGTTTCAAAAACTGTACAATCTTATTAGGAATCATAGAAAGGGTATTCTTGGCGGCTGGTTGGTTGTAACTTGATAGCGCATAAAAAAGCGTGAAATTTCAGTTTTAATTTCCAATACAATCATAATATATTTCTTGAGAATTTCTAGGTGAAAAAATGAAGGCATCTATAAATCAAGATTTCTTTACAAAACAAAAATATTCAAATACAGTTATTTATTAAAGTTATTTTTTTTCCAAAGCGTGAAGTTTTAAAATCAGATTACAAAGATATAATGAACAAATGATAACAGCACTTAGGGACTTTTTAGCTAGTAACACATTGGTACGTACCTACTCGTAATAATATCAAAATTATAAATAATTTTCAATGCTGAATACCTTATAAATCAATAAAATCTTTTGGTTTATATATATCAAATCACCATTACTTACCATCACATTGCCAGTTGTCACACCATATGAGAAAATTGCTTTCATCTAGGATTCTATTTTAAAATAAATGTTTCTAAGTTACTATGGAGAATCAATACTTTAGTCAACAACTACGCTTCTAAAGCGTCGGTTGAAATTTTTACTGTAGACACGTTGTAGCCAAAATGGTACGATTTTGAAATGTAAATGTTTCTGTGACAAAAATACAGAAATAGATTCGAATATTGAGAAAACTTACTTCAGTGAATACAAAGAAATCAAAATCAATGCGGAAGCAAATCGAAGTTCACTAGTTAGAATAGTACCACTTTAGAGGAGAAAATTGATTGTATTTTAAAGATAGCGCGAGCAATATGCGAAAAAAGACGGACCATTTTATGCAACGAGTGTAGTAAAAACAATGTGAAATGTGATAGTTATCCATTAGCAATCGTTAACGATAATAAGAATGTCAATTTAATAAAACTTTGTTTTCAGTCATAAACAAGAGGACTATTACAGAAACTGTGATAACAAAGAGTTTTACGTTCAACCTCAGCTTCAAGCTTTAGAATAATTAAAAAAAATAAACGACAAACTTCTGATACCATAAATTTTAATAATTTTATTTTCTATTGTGAAAACTTTAATAGTTGTAGATTAGAGGTACGTTTTTATATTAGTGAATAAATAAAAGTTACAAACTGCGTTTGTAGTTGTTTTCAAAGGATGATAATTTCAAATTCATTGGTTCAAGGCAACAATGAGAAACTGCCATTTCTTTGTTCAAATATCAATTTCAAATTTGACTGATGAATAAAATTTTCAATGTAATACAGGCCTATATCATTAATTTTGAAAGTCACATTGTTGGCAAGAAGAGTTTTTACATCTTTTAAATTTCTGGAATTTAGTTAAATCGTTCACACACGGAACTCAAGCGATTTTGTAATGTATATTGCATATATGTATAGAGTGTTAATAAATCAAAGTAGTAATAGATATTTAGAATTGTGTCCATCAAATTGTAGCAGATATGAGTTAATATGTTTATTTATTTATTTCTTTATTTATTTATTCCTGGTCAACTGCTACAAGTGAACAATTTTTACATACCCTACCTATTACATGTACAGTATGAGGATGTGATAGTCTTTATAAAATATACATCCGATACAAATCAGTATAACTAACGTAATTCATTGACCAAATAAGGGAACAGTATTCTAATCGAAATAGAACAAAACAGTTACATAACAGCTTTATAGTATCAACATTGCAGAAATCCCGAGCATTGCATGTTACAAATGGCTTCCGTCACAATGTGATACGGTGAATAAAATTTAATTTGGATTGAAAATAAACTTCTAAATCCTTAATGATTTCTGGTCTGCTAATCCTGAATGGAATATTGTAAATATTTTTCTCCGTAGAATATATTGACACGTTGCATTGTCTATGTTCAAGGGTAATTTATTGAACCAACACTAGAAATTCAATGATTTGTTGTAGCACGGATACAGGGATACAGTCCTGTAAAAGTTTTTATATTTTAATAATTCTTCGTGTCATCTGTATATGTACATATAAAAGATGAGGTACATTTAAATGACTGATAATGTTGTTAATATATTTTATAACAATGGACCCACGATTGATCCCTGTGAAACACCTTGATAAGACTTGAAAACTCCGTGAGATGAAACCCCTATAACACACAAATTACTGTCGATTGCAACCAAAGTATATTCTTAAAATGTTTTGAGATAATCATAGGGCTTTTTTCTCCTGTTATTCCAAAATTTTTGTTTTTGACTGTAATCGAGTTAAATAAAGAATCAATGTAATTAATTAAACAAATGCCTCTTATAAAAAGTTTAGATGTCTTAAAGTATTTATTTCATTGCATGTTACTGGATAATTATAACTACAATTTTCGTATTTCAATGAAACAAATAACTTTGTTCAATTGAAAGCACTTTTTTAAATAATTAAAATTTTATCGTTGTAGTATAACAACCCCAGGTTCGATAAAAAAATAAACGAAAACGTAGTTGTGGCCAAAAATATGTGATCGGCATAAGGAATACCTACGTTGTATGTATCTATTTTTATATTGACCGGAAGGCGCTGGCTACTAACTTTTTTGAGGGGATGTATGGTTTTAATTTTACAAAAGCAGAGTAAATACACCTAACTTTATTATTTACATACAACAGTCTTCAAATTAAACATGTAACAAATATAAAGAACAACAAAAACATTAACAACCATTTAACATAAAAGGAGAGTGCCAGGCTCACCTAGAGCTCCTGTGGGGAAAGAGCATGGCAGAGGAACCCACGATCGTTGCTCTTACCACCCAAATATAAATACAAACAACCACTAACCAAAGGTATAAATTAAGATCCTTTGCTAATGATAAATAAGACCAGTCTCATTTAATGTGTCACTAAATGTCATCTGTTACCTCATATTAGTCATACACACTTCCAAGTAAAACTGAAGAGGTTTGGTGTTAGTTAGCCGGCAGAGCCGGAAGGTACTGGAGTCCCATACGGGAGGCAATCCAGCTATAGTTGAGATTTCGGAAGATCCTTCATAACACTGGAGTCCCATACGGGAGGCAATCGAGCTTAATCCAGATTCGTTCCGCACGGGCGAAAATGTTAGTAAATTCAACAAGGCTCGTATAGACGTATGACATAAAGTGAGCACAAGAAATCAAAGAACAACCTAATCATGATAAAACAAGTTAAATGTGAAACAAAGAGGTCGTTAATGCAATATCTGGGCAGTCACGACAATATACATATTTTAACATGTAATAAATAATGAGCAATCTATAATAATAATTGTAACAATTTTATCTTAGAAAAATATACGCCCCTGAGCGTAAGACAATGAAGGCTAAACATATACAGAATTATTATCATGAAACATCTATATTTTACGAACAACGTAATCATGACAAAAACAAGTTAGATGTGAAACAAAGAAGTCGTTATTGTAATGTCTGGGCGCCCACACAATATATATATATATATATATTTTAACATGAAATAAATAATGAGCAATCGTTAATAATAATTATAACAATTTTACCTTAGAAAAATATATGCCCATGAGCATAAAGCAATGGAAGCTAAACATACAAAGAATTATTATCATGAAACATCTATAATCAACCACAATCATAAGATTACATAGAACAATTAACAACATAGTACTTAAAAAATATTACCTGCTAACTAATACCGGTTAAACACTTAATTTTCCACTACTTCTATATTGTTCACACTACACTGATCGTCTTACTATTCACTCCGCGCTGTCCTCACTTCAACTGCCTATCTTCAACTATTTAAGCTTCCTTCCAGAATTCCCTACATAGGCGTTTGTTTTTTGTGCTTCCTTCTAACTGTCAATATTACGTTTTCATTTTTATACAACACTCATGTAACAGGTGACGTCGAAGTTGATAAGATAAGTACGGTTTTGCACATCGTCACCCAAATTAGCTAGGAATTAATCATAAAAAGAAGAAATTTCTACATTTTCATTTTATTTTATATTATCACTAATATTTTATGTCATATTTAATTTTGGAAAAAAATAATCAATATCCATATACATATACAAAAATCCTATTCTAAAACTAAAGATATAATGGTATATTTGTAAGCAAAGGATTTGACATTCGATAAAAATGTTTTTTTACTATATTATGAAGATATTAAGCTAATGCAAATAAATTAAAAAAAAAATCTGAAATATCCTATCAAATTAAATTAAACATTATTCTCTGATACCCAGAATATTGGGGAACAGTAAGATTGGAACTGTCCAATTAGCAATATATGTAGTTCGGGCTGTCGTGGAACTTGGGCACTTGACTTGCTTTTAAGTTGAAAAAGTTAGTTTTTAGAGGGTTTCAACTGGCCCTACACTGTTTTGTACTGGGGTTTTAAGTGGCACTTCAATTTACAATCGTTATTAAAGCGCCTGCAAGCTTTAGCAGCTTTTTTCACTGAGCCTCGTAGGAGGGCTAGTGTACGGCAGCTTTAGAGTTGTTGTCTATGGCAGCTTAAGAGCTGGGTACCCTTGGAGGGCCTATGCCGTGGTAGGACGGAACGGACCTAGGCGGGTAGCTTGAGGAGTTATGTGAGCTTGGAGCTCGTGTGGCTATTTTTCTGAGAGAATATAATTCAAAAATGGAATTTTATAATTTTATACTTTATTCTTGACTTTAGAGGTTTACGATGGATATTTGGCAATAGGTAATATCTATGGACATGACATCTATGCATATTGTCATTTGTAAACTTTAGATCGTGTTGCAAGCACTGGCCAGGTATCCGTCCCTGGTTATAAATCTGCCGTTGTCCAGGGTCGACGTTCGGTCACAGGTAGGGGCATCTCCCCTGGTGGCTCTCCTGCGTGGTCCAGTTTTCTCACTTCTCAGTTCTGCCGTCTTGACCATCTCCGAATTGGCCTCTAAAGATTTGTAGTAGGTGTTGTGTTTCCGTTAGGTTCGAGTTTCGTCAATTTTGGAGAATTTTTTACCTCCGAAATTAGAATTTGGAAACTTATTTCGTGTCATTAGAGATATAGGCTATTGTGATGGAGGTTTTTTGACTGTTTGGNATGTATTTGGCAGACTTTTAGGTATCAAAGAATATTATTTAACTTCATTCGATGGGATTCTTTAGGAAAAAAGTGTTTAAATGTCTTGAATGTATACGAATTAATTGTATAATAAAGTATAATATATAATGCGTGAGCTAATAATAAAATATATTTTTAAAAAGATAAAATTGGGCTTCCACTGTTCTTAAAATATTGAATAAATTAAAATAAAATAGTTCATTAACGTAAATACTACTTATACTTGACAAATATTATCCGACGATGTTTAAACAATGCTTCACCCAAGCCACCATCTGCGTGATTGGACAGAAATAGCATACTCACTAGTCAAATTTAATTTTTGGAGTGGTGGCACTTTGGTAAATAAATGTTATCAGCCTTTTACTACAATAGTTTACATTTTGTGTCAACACATGACTTTTGAAAACGAATTGTCCCAACCAGAGTTAAATTATGCAAATTATAATATGCTTCATTATTTAAACTAACTCCGAGCATCATTTTACTCAGCAAGCGTATGTTTGATAGCGGCTGGAGTAGCAACTTATATTGCGATATAAATTTAGATGGTTTATTTTTATTTTCTTTATAACCCTGTTAGCCGGTCGATATAAAACCGAAAACTGTTCAACTAGTAGCTAACAGTGCTGTTCACGTAGTACTATTTCATCATTTCGCTACATTATTAATTTCGTAGGATATTCCACGAAGCTCGCTCATTGCCTTCTGCAACTCAATTGCCTCTTAAATAAGCGGGGTCAATCTATTTTAAATGAATTTGTAACCGTTCGTAGCCGTCTTTGACGCTCCTTTATGGGCGCTGTCGGTAGATCAAGCTGTAAATTAGGAATAAATATATTATTTCTCAAGTGTGAAATATTGAAATTTTATTTTTCTTAAATGCCATTTGAGATGCTAAAAATGTCCCCATTAATGTTTTGGTTGTTGCTGATTTGAGCCATTTTTTGAGGTATTATTGTGTTAGTGGCAATGGCATGTCAAATTGTACTTTTACTAAAGGTATAAAATGGTGTGCACTATCTTATGGTGACGAAATATTTGTTATAATAAACGAATATGACGTAAGTATTCCAAAATAGCGGGAGTTGAAATGTCTACATTCTTTATAATAAAATAAAATGGAATATAGAACTGTCTAAAATTATCTGCAGGTAGACCAGAAATAGAAATTGACGAAACTATCATATATTCGTAAAAAGTGCATTTATTATATCTTATAAAAATACTTCTCGCTCGACAAGATTTTAAGGCAGATTAAACTCTGAAAAGTTCTTCTAAAGCTTAACGAAATATTATCATTCTCATCAATAAGAAAAAAATTGTTTGCAGGAGAAGATAATCTTATGAGCAATCCGAATACGTCATAAAGGAAAACATATTATTTCCTACTTGGATGCAGCCTAGAAAAAATTGAGAAAATCAAAAGTATGGCAGGTTAGGAATATATTATCGACAAGCCGTTTTGGAAGTACTATCAACAAAGTTAAAGGCATCATCAAGTAAAGGGGACAGTTGATAATTACTTATGTTGATGGTGCTAGTGGTAGTGATCACAAGAATGTTAACGTCATTTTTGAACATTTAGAACAAACAATATATTTTATATTCCCGCGATGTTATTGTAATGAATAACTCTACTAGTTACTATTCAAGACTTATTGAAAAGAACACCTACGACTTCTTGAAAGGAAGGTGATATAGTTCAGTGGCTATCACAGAAAGTTATATATGAAAATAACATGCTTAAAAAATATTTTGACCATTGTCATAAGATACTAGATATTGCGGGTGTAATTTAACGCTGTTCGGAGCTGCAGTTCGCAGAATTGTTATTTCGTACACTGTCATTAGTTAAAAACAATAAAGACGATTCTAAACATTTCAGTATTGATGAAGTGGCAAAAATTCATCAAATAATTATACTTTAGCAGCCACCCTACCATTGTGAACTTGAACTGATCATATCTATATGGACACAGGTAGACTGCAAAGCCCTCAACAACATTTAGCATAAAAGAAGTTAAATATTTTTCGAATAACCCTTTAAAATATGCAGATAATGTATAGATATTGTTATGATATTGAAAGCCGATAACGATACACAACTATACAATGAAATTTTGAAAATTATGACAATCTGTCAAAATAAATTAAATAATGCAAAATTTTAAATTAAATAGTTTAATGAAAGCAATAATACATACTAGAAAGTTAAAATGTATAACCTAGTACAACTTTGTAAAGATATTCATCATATAAGAGCATTGGTTTGGGGAAATTTGAAAAATTAAGATTTTGACAGGTAGATTATCGTAGAACATAACAAGAAAGAGTTCTTTAAATCCATGCAATAAATACTAAGACTATAATTAAAGTTCATCATACCCTTAGTCTATATTTATGAGTGGAATTAAAATTAAAGTTCTTTAGATAACTTCATATAGCGATTTTCGAAATATCAGACTCATAACTCAACATTGTGTAAAATTTATTGTGTAAATAATATTTCTCAGATGTAAAATGACCTGTGTTGTATTAAAAAGACCTTCTATTCATACAAGACTGTATTTAAATCCCAATTTACATTCCTAGTAGAGTATAAACATTGAAAGTTGTCAAGAAACGATGACCCTGAAAACATTTTAGTCATTAGTTAATTCATACTAGATAAAACTATTCAAAATAGTGAAATTAACTTAATATCAATGTTGTGGAACGATACTAGTGACATAGAATTAAGCTAAATAGCATAATTTGGTTAAATTTCAATAAATTAGCAAAATTTTCTAAAAACTTTAAAAATCAAGATTGAGGTATGGAAACTTGTAGAAAATTATGTAGAATCCAAAAATATCAGTGTCATGCTGCAAAAACACAAAAACATACATAAAGGCATAAATAATTCCAGTTTAAAAATTTCATAAAGCTTCAAACTTATATTGCTATAACGACAACCTCATTTGTTATCAATTTATAAAAACTGTTGCAGGGCTTCTAGTAGCCAGTCTTTCATAATTTGTCGAACCATAAACATCGTTCAGTCACTCCTAAAATAAACAAATGCCAGTCAAAATTAAATAAATAAATGTATACGTAGTTACCATTTTTCAAACGTCAACGACAGCAAGCAATATTCTGACAACTGTCAAAAGTGAAAATTTTCCACCAGTTAAAAATTTCTCAACGGTCCAAATATTAACTGAGATTTATATGATGGGCACAAGTGTCATTTAACCAAAAGTACAAGGTATAAATTTCCAATTAAAAACTAGTGAAGTGCTGTGAGAAAATACAACGACAGGCGAAGTGCAAACCCAATCAACAATTGGAATATCAAGTATATGGAACCAGTTCTTCGATCTAGATCATACAAAGCCGAACATCGACCAGGACGAGGTTCACGACATCTGGATGGCATCTACGAAACCAGCACTAAAGCGATTCGTGAGTGCTGGTTCTACTTCTACAATTGGCGAATTTAAAAATTTCATCGTACGAATTCGTATATAACAAACTTATATCTATAAAAATCTGTTTTAAAATACCAACGTCAACTAAATATCACAATTTCACTTTCTAAATTAGTATAGGATAAAGTAGATTTTAAGATAATAAGTAAGAATACAATTTGTCAGTTGTCTGTCTGTCAAAATTAGATATGCAATATATTTTGTTCATTTCATGTTAAATAGTATTTTTCATTTCGTATATATAGCAAGCTCTAACTGAAATAATTTATAAGACCAGATCTTAATAATTCACTCACATTCACATATAACAAAAACATAACAATATGTACGTATTTTGCACTTAAAGCACCATGCTATGACGCCATGAGCGACTGGACGAGTAGGTACCTATACTCGCTCATAAATCAATTTGCCAGCTGGTAAGATGAATCTTGGAATTTGCTGGATGTGGTGGTGTCACAGCAGAGCAATGACAGCTTGATTTATAGGCGCATATACACACCGAACCTCGCGTCGTGGGA
The DNA here is from genome assembly GCF_000390285.2 of Anoplophora glabripennis. NCBI lineage: Eukaryota > Metazoa > Arthropoda > Insecta > Coleoptera > Cerambycidae > Anoplophora > Anoplophora glabripennis. The sequence goes on from NW_019416863.1 coordinate 408,368, forward strand.
AGGAGCCTTAATAAAACTGAAAACAAGACACACCAGATAAAGTACGGTTCAGTCGATTTAACTAAACTTGCCTAAATCCAAAAATTGATAAAAACGGAGCTACAGGGTGTCAAAATTGAAAAAATAAATAACATTTTCTTTAATATCTTTCGACTACTTCGAGCTAATTTCGTATCCGGGGATTTTTTGGGATGAGAAATTTGAATTATCAAAGATTTCATTGTATCTTCTAGAGGGCGGCACAAACGACCATTAAGACGCATTTAAACTGCCAAAACTTTTTTGTGTCACGGTGTATTTCACTTTGAGCTGCAAAAATCTTTTCCTCCACCTTTTCTGCTTAAAAAAGGTATACATTGCTAAAACCAACCGTTTTCAACAAAAAGGTGTTTAAATTTGTACTTAATTGCATAAATAAATTGTTCAAAAGTTATTTTCAACTCCACAGACCCCTTAGAGACAACCTGTATATCTACATAGTGTAATAAAATAATCCATATTTTAATCTATAATTTAAGACACTTCGTCATAATATCTGCCTATTGAACTGTATTGTATTGTAAATTTTTATAATACACTAATGGAAAAAATTAGGGGATCAAAAAAAAAATCTAAATTTTCGGCGATTTTTCAAATGGCTGTATCTTTGATAAAAATGGTCGTATTAGATTAAAAAAAAGCAGTTTGAAGCTTGAAGTTTCTAATTTTTGGACCTTGCAAAAAAAAAATTTTTCAAGAAACACGTATCGCGCAATATTAATGAATATCATGGAAAAAAATTTTTCGAAATTTTTTTCGATCTTATTTTTGGTGTACGGACTTGAACAAAATTTTTCCAACTTAACCACCTTATGGATTAGATAGGTTGTTCATTTAGCTTCAATTTCTATTTCATAATTTCAAATGCTTTCTGCAATAAGAATGTAAAAAAATCAGGAAAAAAAATGTTTTTTTTAATGTTTTTACAGATTATGAGCATTTAAATGCAAAAAAAACGTGATCCTTTAATTTTTTATAAAATTCAATCGAATGAAACAAAAAAACGGCTTTTGATGGATCGAATTGAAACTCTGTAGGGCTTTTAGGGGTACAATGACCTGTAAAAGGCACACTTAACATTAGTCATTTTCCCAATATTCTCAATGTGGCACGTGATTTTCTAGAAGACCCCTAAAAGTCCTATTTTTACGAATTTTCAGTCATGATAAGGATAAAAAATTTTTTTTCTAAAAAACCGTTCCAGGACCTTGTAGAGAATTCATTCAAGTTTCTGAAACCCACCGTCGATTTTCTGTGCAACCTTTGGTTTCTGAGATATTAATGAACAAAAAGAAAATTATCCATTTTCATTCAAAGTCCGATAGCTCAGCGAGAAATAGTCGTATCGAGACCAAAAAAAAAAAAAGAAATTGAAGCTAAATGAACAACCTATCTAATCCATAAGGTGGTTAAGTTGGAAAAATTTTTTTCAGGTTCGTACACCAAAAATAAGATCGAACAAAATTTCGAAAAATTTTTTTCATGATAATCATTAAGATTGCGCGATACGTGTTACTTAATTTTTTTTTTGCAAGATCCAAAAATTAGAAACTTCAAGCTGCAAATTGCTTTTTTTACTCCAATACGACCATTTTTATCAAAAATACAGCCATTTGAAAAATCGCCGAAAATTTATATTATTTTTTGATCACCTTATTTTTTCCATTAGTGTATGTTTGACATTATTATTGATTCATTTTACAGAAAGCTGTGCTCACAAAAGCACGGGGAAATTATTTCGTGATCTTCTCTAGAGAAACGCACCAAGTATTTGCACGTAAACAACATCAGTGGTATTTCTATTTCGGTTACATGCCAATTAAAAGTTATTAAAATCTCATTAAATTGAGCAGACATCGACCTTCAAATACAATTTGGCGAAACGGCGATAAGTGCTCCAATTCTGCTCCTGTAACCCACATCAGATATTGAATCCCTGAAAAATATATAACCCTGCTAGTATAGAATTCAGCGCTTTAAAGCTTCGACCAGCAACCGTGTTTCGTCCGAACTTTTTGACTGATTTCATTAGTTCGTTATGTTTGAAGAGTGAAAAATGCTGGGCGAGGTTTTCCGTGTTAATCCAGAATTGCACATAACGTCGGAGTTCACTGTTATCGAAAAAGTTAAAAGCTATAACTGCAAATATTTTTATAATATGTCGCTTCAAAAAT
>NW_019416864.1:0-33361 GCF_000390285.2 Anoplophora glabripennis
TTATTTAATAGATATTCACATCTAATTTTGATTTAAGTAACAAGTTTATAACATTTCCATTTAGATCAAATAAAGCAAAACTATATATATTGTAGGTTTTTAATTATACCGAGAAAAGAAACAAAGAACAAATTACTATCATTGCTTTTGCTTTGGCGAAGATTTAATAGCCAGACACCACCAGCCACACTAAAGAAGTTGATAATATTTGTCTCTGTAATGCAAAACTTAAAGAGTAAATGGAACTAATTCTGAAGCCACACCAGAGAACAGCCATTTTCTTATAAATGCACTACTGACGATATCCTTGTAAGATACCAAGTCCCTGTAAATGAGTGAGTACATTTTCCTCTTTTATCTCTTGGGTTTCACCCAGATTATACTGAGCAGCATCACTGTCTTCTCCAGCAAAGGATCACCTAGAATTTAAATTTTATACCTAATAACAAAAACAAAATTTATACTTACCGAAAAGGGCGGCCCTTTCAATTAATTAAATTTTCTAAACTTTTATATGTACTATTTAATATAACATATTTCTATTGTATTATATAATCCCAACTAATTTTTACATTAAAATTATATTTAGAACTATTATAATTATTTTGCTTATCTTGCTCCCGCCTTCCTCGTCGATTCATTCGACTGGCGCCCATGGTTTACTAATTATAACAACTTAAATAATATCATGAAATAGAAGAACAAAATATCCAACCCACGACCATTAATAACTAATAATAACCAATAATAAATAAAATAAATAAATAAATAAAAGTAACCTCAAACAACTGGGGAGGGCACAACTTTATACAGGGTGGTCCGTTTTTCATGACTCACCATTGCCAGGGTGGCTCATCAGAGATGAAATTTGGTACTGGAGGATAAGAAGATAAGAGGAATCCATTTTCGTCGACTAGATTTTCTTAAGTTTTTAAATAAATTATTGAATTTATTTAATTTTATGGGTTATTCTTCAAATAAAATAATAGTGTTAGATATTGACGTATTCGTAATTTTATCCTCTATCTGTTACTGTCAAGATTCAATATGGCGCCCATAAAAAAACAATTTAATGCTGCATAACTGAAACTAGTGGCCGTAGAAATTTTCTTTTGACGAAAATGGATTCCTCGTATCTTCTTATCTCCCAGTACCAAATTTCAGCTCTTTCTGTCGTAAAATAAGGACGCTAGATAGCATTTTTTAAAATCGCTATTTTCAGTTTTTTCACAATACTTCAAGAACGACAGCAGGTATATTTGATCTGTTTAGTTTATTTTAATGACCCTGAAAAGGCGCAATTTTTTTCTAATTTGAACGGGTCGCCCTGTATACATACTTTATGATTCAATAAAAGATTTACAAATTTTAACCCTTTACATGAAATCTATCTGTTGCAGACATATAAGCAGTATGAAACGTATTAGCAGGATAACAAATACCTACTCTCAAACTATTATTAAGCTAAATAATGTAAAACACTTACATTAAGTTAAGTTCAATTCAAGGTATTATTAAAATCAATTAATTTAGTATATTACATCTCTAATTAAGTAGATATTAGACAGGAGCCTATTTTACTCCTTTGAATAATTAATTCAAATTTGCTATTAGGATACCGAAATGACGAGATGAATGTACGCCTCCGCCAATTCAATATTAAATAAAGGCTACTTTCTAAATATAACTTCCACTTACTTTTCAAATTTGAATGAATGCTGTTTACACATTTCTAGGCGTCTATTTACTTTTTCTTTTCAATAATGTGTAATTTAAAGATATTAATGTGTATGCTAGAACCTCTACCTCTATTTGTTTAAACCCTGTTGTTCAAAGAAAAATATTTTACTCGAAATACAACAGTACCTAGTTTTAATGTCTATTACTCCTTTTTGTAATATATTCTTAAATGTAAAATGTTCTTAATATATTTCCTTCACACAATTCATATTAAACATGGAAGTAAGAGTAATGTTTTTTATTTTATATAAAGGTATTACAACATTTTAAAAATACGTGGTATTCAATATCGGAGAAAATGTTTTTAATTTAAAGAAATGTCTAACGTTTTTGGTCACCTTTAACTACTTTATATTAAATTCAGCGCTTCGTTTCTTTACACTGTATGTTTCAGAAACTATCAGTGTAGACCAGGATTAATTCATTTTATATCAAAAAAATTGTCAGTTGTAATTCAGAAAACCTAAATTGTTTATTAAAGTCATTTGCTAAAATGTATTTAATTTATCAAAGTGAGTCGAATTAGGTTTTAGAATAATTCGATAAAGTTTTGAAAGAAATTTTGTTATTCCATTATTATTACTATCTGTCGTGACACAACTGTTTATAGCTTTATCGAATACAAATATTTTCGGAAATTCAATTTGCTATGTTTGATATATAATTTATAATTGTATTTACGCTTTCTGGAGTGAAATTTATAAGAATATTGAACTACCTATAATAAATTTTCTGAAACTAAATTTTATGATCTTGATTTCATTTCTACTTTCTGAAACAGAATTTACTACCATACTTTTCAAGTGTATCGACCATTCACTTTCAAAGGTTATAAAAAAATTAAATATCCGACGAATTGGACCATTTTCGACATTTTACTGCTTGAACTGTTGTACCCTCTGCCCTCTGTTAACGGATTCTATTAACATATCGGAATACCGAAGTCGAAATTGTATAAGTAGTGACATATATTAAAGAAAAGCCAAACGACGAAAACAAAGATGGTCGCTGAATTACAAGTGGAAGTGGATCTCATTTGTGGAAGGGCGAAACGGGCGGTGACTATGAGACGCCTTCATTATAGCCATCCTTCTCTATCGCACGGATTTCTAAGACTTACTTTATCGCTCTCACGTAACGGCCGATGAACCATGGGGACTTTCCGAACCTGTATATCCACTTCGTCAGAGCATTTTTCTGATAATATCAGTTAATATATTATTACATACATGAGCCTAAATTGTGTAGCTCCAGCAGTTGACAATTTACTACATCAACATACTTCTTAAAAAAAATGTGTTCAATATGCGGAGACTATAAAAGCATAACACAGATGTAGTTTTCTTCTTTACTGTGTTGTGCTGTGTTACTCTTATGTTCAATGTGGGCTTTACCTCTGCAGAATTAATTGCGCAGAATTGGCAATTCAAAAAGAACCGTTGATTTAGGAAGAGTTAAAGATAAAATGTTTTATTTATATGCAGAAAATTACATTCGAAGTAATTTCGAGTAAATTTAAATGAGTGAATTAAATTTTTCTAAACTGATACATGGCAACAATGCACATACGGCATACATCCTCTGTTAATATTCACGTAGAGTTATTTTTAATATTAAATTCTCGAATATCCAATATTTTTTAGTAATTTAGCAATTCGCTGTATTCGATAATATCTTAAATATTATCGGGAAGCGACGTGATTGGCTGTCGCCATCGGCTGAGTTGCCGCTCCACTCACGCTCGGTAACGCATCAGGCTGATCCGCGTGAGTCTATGGGGCACCAGCGGTAGCCTTTCACCATCTTCTTTCAACATCTTGATGGACGAAGCGAGTTGATCTGGGTTCTGCTGATCATTTGCGCTAACAAAGTGAGCACCCCTTCTCTGATAAGGGGATATCCAGATGGTTCATCAGCCTCCACCTTGATTAGCCCTGGGAGGGTAGATTTCGATAAAAGGCCGGGAGACTAACGTTCATCTGCCATCACTGAGTTGTAAAGCTTCTGAAAGAGATTCCATGCTCTAATTTATCTCCAAGTCACTGAGATAAGAACTATTCAAAAGTTCAAGTTCGGGTTTCAACTGACTCTTAAAAGTTCTAGCAGAGGGTTTCGACTTACCTTGTATAGTGTTTTTGCACCAATTCTAACACTTCGAGTTCTATAACTATCTCTTAGCGTGACTAGCACTAGTTTTTTAGGACTGGGGACCCTGTTTAGGACCTACAAACGTACGCTTGGGCACCACGTCTCGTATGAGATCGAGTGAGTGATACCAATTATAGAGCTAATCTCTACCCCTTATGAGTCTTCGTTTTCGGCAAGGATTGACTTAGACGGAATAAGTTTAAAGAACTTCTTGGGCGGTATGGGTCGGACAACGTCTTTAGAGTGTAAAATTGTAAAATTTTTAATATAAAAATTTTATTTAATTTTAGAAATTATTGATTTGGCAATATATACAGTATGTTGATTCAGAATATACAATACAAAGTAAATTAATTAAAGTGTACAAGCATAAACGTCACTGTGGGCGGCCGCCCATCTCCGCTTACTTTACTGCATATGCCCAAAGTCGACGTTCGCTTGCTTTTAATTTTGGTCTCCGGTGTACCTTGGTTTGGCGGGTAGTTCTCGAAGTCTCCGGTAAAACTTTACTTCCAAAATCATGGCAGCTTGTGGATGGAACAATCCGCTTCAACTTCTAGGGTGGTATATATGGCAAGATGCAGAGCTGTGGTTAGTGGGTTCCAGCGGAATCAGACGCGACATTTGAAATTTTGGAAACATTGGTGAAAATTTGAGGCGCGGTGAGCTTCTCCCTACTTGCGCTCTGCGTTCACCACCCTTGACTCTACTAGCGATGGAACGCCAAATAACCGATTTATTTCGGTTTTCCTGATTCACCTTTCAATTCAAAGATTGGTGAATTTTGAAACACAACAATATGCACTGACGGCACAAATTACTTTTTCTTTTTCAATAAAACTGTTTTGAAAATTTGCATGTTTCTATTTGCGTCTCATGTTTCGTAAAAATATATTTATGAATAAATATCTCGAAATTATATGTAATTATACATTACAATGTCTATAAATATCCTTAAAAATGTATATTTTTAAGTATAATACATAATCATAGGTAACTTAACAAGTCTTAAAAAAAATGTTCATGCTCCATTAGGATATAAACACACGTTCAAGTTTTTACCTCAATTTGTTTCATAATTTGTCTTCCCTTAATGTTTTTTTTATAATTATCTTCCATAATGAGCTGCCACTACTTTTGAAACGTTTAGTAGTCCGAAATATAATCAATACTTTATCAAATTAGCATTACACTATTTCTGGAAAAAATGCAATTTATTCTCTGTACCTTAGCTCATTACATTCTAAATATGTAAATTGGCTATAAAATTTTCGTTAACAACGAAAATATGGCATCACGGATTAATACTGATGAGATTTTGTATAAATATTGTTTCATTTCAGTTAGGACAAACTTTTCTGATTACTGGTGGATTTATTACATTACAAAACTATCGAAATGTTTCAACAATTTTCAAATATAAAATTGCTCTTTGTCCATGGCCGAACAGCAGCAGTATCCTCTATAACGTCGAATATTAAACATAGAATTGAGAAAATAAACATGACTGCTGTGTACGTTCACTTTAAACAAGTGGTGAACATAAACGGCCGTCCGTGTTATTTGTCATAAATATGCAAACAATGTGACTTGAATGTAGCATAATAAAATGAATTATAAAATATATGAATAAAATACAGTGCATACTATTGTTTCGCTAGGGAATATATTTTTAGTTTAATCACTAAAGCTATCTCTATCGGTGCAGTTTTGCAAGGTTATTTCATTTCACATAACTAGAGAGCGGACAATGTGTGTCTTTAACCCGAATAATAGGTCAAATTTTGGTAGAGATGTGTACGCATTCAAAAATGTATTGTGTATAAACTATGCAAAATATAATTATTATGTATAGCAAATATATCGTATTATCCTCGCGAAGATTTGTACCCTTTATTTAAAATCCATAAATCATGTGAACAGGTTAAATAACGAGAAAACAATTAAGTTAATTTAGTTCTAAAGAAATGAAATGACACTCGCGCCCATCTCTAGTCCATTCCGTCAACATCGGTTGCGTTTATCGAATTCCTATTGGTCAGAATTCAAACTGCAGCCCTGTTATGAATGGAGCGTGAGTTGGACTATTCTATCATGTGCGCCGCCTGAGGCTATTCGTTACATTGACTCCTAATTTCCAATTAAAAGAACGACACTATTTTTAACCGAACTTTATTTAATAAATATGTAGTATACAATTTCTGATTTTCTAAATATTTTATAACGCCTAAAAATGTATGTACCGTGGAATTTTCGTGAATTATCACGTAAATTTCCGATGCATACCCGACACGCCACTGCGTCATGGATAATGTATCTAGGTTTACGAATGACATATCTATGTTCAAGGTTAAAGACACAAATTGTCCGCTCTCTGCACATAACTAATACAGCATGGGAAAATATGCATCTTAAATTCTGTGAACAAAACATTATAGGATATAAGTTATAGGTTATCTGATTTCACTTGCTTAAGAATTAAAATATACATATAAGGTGTATCGATATTAGCCAGCAAAGTACGTATTAACAGAATATGTTTATGTTTGTTTATTATTGATGAATTTTTTATTATTCGCTCGATATTTAAAATTTTTTAAACTTTATTAAAAATCTAATAAATTGAAAATTTCTTATTCGTAAAATTAAACAACGTTTTTTGTATACATATATCCAATAAAAATTCTTTTATTTTTAATTTCTATAACAGGTTTAATTTTTTAATTTTGTAAAAAAATAGTTTTATATACTAATACCAAATCTGTTTAGTAGCCCATTATCTGTCTTAGCTTTACCTTTGCCTTGGGTAAAAATGCTTTGGAAAAATCAGTAAAGCACATTTTAAATTTAATTATACATATACAGGATATTGCAAAAAAAGTCATAATGTAAGAATATGATAGAAGGGTGGGTAATTAAATGGACACTGTATATACGTATTGACTACTGAAAAAATTTATTTCAAATAAATGCAGGTTCAGTATATCTTCGATTACAAAGGGATCTGTGAATTATTCATTCCAATTTCCAGGAAAGGGTCGATTTTTATGGTAGTGATATATTACTCTGTTATTTTTCAAATGTTGCTTCAACATAATTGAGTTTTATTTGGATTCTGTATCTCACTTCATTAAGTTACAATGTTTTAATATCGCACTGCCAGATTTGCTGAATAAATTTTTTATATGTTCGTTAAAATGATCAATGTTTACTTGAACGTTCGTCATAGTGAATCTTGTTCCTACAGAGCTATTATTTTAAAATGTGTGAATTGCCAGTGCTCTACTTTTTCCGAATATTAATAACTTTTTTGTGTACAGGAAATTATACTTTGTTTTGTGCTATAAAATCCTAATTTTGGTCATTTTTTGCAAAATACCATATATTACACTGAAATACAGTTCTGACAATAAGATTTGTCTCTAATTTGACAGAACGTACTTAATGATGAAAGAGCAACATTTGGATATAGAAACTGGTTGATTTTAGCTCAATATAATATATTACTATATAGCATTTGTCTCGAAATAGGTGTATTTTCAGTCAAGGTGCTTTTTTGTGTATAGTGTTACATTATAACTGGCAATATACAATACTCAGGAATTTAACTACGACTAAATTTTAATGCAATAATTATTATTATTGTATTTTAGATATAATTTAAAAAAATTATGTTTAATTACACTTCGTGGAAAAGAATTCCCTTATACCTAATATTCAGCTTCTAAATTTTTGAAACCTATTTTTCAAAACGCGGAGGTAAAACATCCTTACCTTATGAAAATACGTCATTCTAGTTTAATAACTCTTATTCATACGCACAAAAAGTAGTTTTGAGTTGGCCAATATGAGAAGGATGTCTCCAGATCATCTTAACCATCGACGACAATCAATTCTTAAGCTGACATTTTACAGTTTGAAAAACGAGTTGATTAAAAAACGATTTTAAATATATTTTTATTCCTGAAAAATTAAATAGGCCTTGTCAAGTGTAAAAGCTATTCTTTGTGAAGATAAAGTGCCGTTATGCTGTTGTATAAAAAAAATTTCATTAGGATGTCGTTAAATTAAAACGTATTCAAATGTTCCAAATTTGGAAGCGACATCGTCTTAACTTTGATTTCTACTTTAGTAAAAAGCCCCGTTCGTGTGGGGTATAAAAATAAAATAGAAATTGTCTAAAATTGAAAATCATGATTTACTAATTCAGTGATTTACTAAAGCAAAAAATATCAACTTTACCGATTACCCTCAAACCTGACGTGTAATTAAAATTTAAATTATGAATAACTTTTAAAATGATATATCGTATGTTAGGCCACATTTAGAATATTATTCAGTGATTTGGTCACCACATTATAATGTTTATATTAACTTGATTGAAAGAGTGCAAAATAAGGCTTTAAGATATTTGTATTATAAAGAAAATAGGATTTACGATTATATTCAAGAAAAGTAAGTTAGGGAAAAGTATGATCTTAAATTGCTTGAAAGTCGTAGAAAATGTAATCATGTCATATATTTGCATAAAATGATACACGGTATGTTGGATAATTGTAAGTTTCTTTCTTTATTACAATTGAATGTACCTTCGTACCCTACTAGAATTTATAGGACTTTTCACTTACCAACAGCTACCACAAATTACCACTTAAATTCTTCACTATTTAGATTATGTACAACTTATAACAATATACAAAATCATTGTGATGTATTCAATGCTAGTAGTAAGTCCTTAAAGCTAGTGTTAAAGGATTTGTTTTAAGTTGATATCTCATACTTGTTAACTTTAATGTTGTTACATACTCTGTATTTCGTTTCTCATATACTCTGTATGCCTGTTGAGTATACTTTGTTAAATAAATAAATAAAATAGTACTTTAGCTACAAGGAATTTTTTTTTTTTCGATTGATAACGCCTACTTAATTTAGCAAAAATAAAATCTGTTTCATCAAATGTATTTCAAGATGATAACTTGGGCATATCAAATGTTAGAAAAAGATTAATATTTATGTTTATTTACTGGCGCTACAGTTGCTACAGAGTTCCAATAATAAATAAAATCTATATTTTTAAGAATTGCTTTGTAAGGGGTTACCCCCAGGGTATCCCAGAATATTTGGAATATCTCTCGGATTTATACAGGGAATGTTAAAATAACATGACAAGTTCCTATAAAAATTCTCCCTAAAGGGCCTCCCTACGGAGATACAGGCCCATAAATGATGCTCCTGAAAATCGATTTTTTTGAATAACTTTTAAAATACTTTGTGTAATTTAACTATCTTTAATACGATGGTTAACAGATAAGATTCTTTAAAAATTGACCCATGAAAACAATTTGGCTTATTTGGTTTGCCAGGGACTTTTTACACCCTTTACGATAAAGGCACAAAAATAATATTTTTAGGTAGGTACTCTTGGTTGATATCGATAAAATGAACTATTGTCGAGAAAAAACTATTTTTGTTTAATATTATTTTTATTATATAATTTTATATGTCGGTTCAACTTGAACTCCTTCTAATGTTATACATTCTCTAGGTCTACGGATTACAGATTGTTGGATTCAAGAGGTTAAGCCACTGGTCCTCCTCTTCCTATCCATCATGCATGAACCACATACCATGTCGCATTGCCAAAGGTAGGTTGTCTAAAAGTTTTAGAAAAAGTTGTTTTGGAGAAATTCCAAATAAATGTTGCCCCATACGTTAATGGGTTCAAACTGGTGCTGATGATGCATCACAAAAGAAGCAAGTGGATTTTTCTTCTGCCCGTAAATGCAAATTATGGGAGTTTGATTCCATTTTTACAAATCCGGCTTTTTGTAAATAGAATTGAACCGATGAAATTTGCATTGTTATAGTACCTATCTAAAAGCCAGTTTGAAAATAACATCCTTCGCGGAAAGTCTACAGGAAGAATGGACTCTCTGTATGCGATAGGGATGCTATTGTTGCTCTTTAGGGATTCTAAGAACCGTAGATTTTGGGCAATTAAACTGGGCAGCCAATTTCCGGACCTTCTTTGAAGGATTTGCTTCTATGGTATTTAGGATATCTTCTTCAGCGACGTCACCGCGATTGATTTGATTTCTACAATTGTGTCTGGCTTTGGCAAACGTTCCTAAAATAATTTTACAGCATTTTAATTCTACATATTTTCTACTCAAATAGTACGCTAATGCAAGTAACAAATAAATTATAATTTTCTCTCTCTCTTAAACACTGACTTCAAAAGTTTTCCCGTCAGGAATTCTTCGATTTGGAAATCGTTCCTCATAAAGCCTTTTGGCTTCTAAGGCATTACATGATGCAAGTCCATACAATAAATGCATGTCGGCATATTCAGCCAACGTAAATTCCATTACGGCAAATAAAATAAATCCGAGGAATAAAAAAAATAAGGAAAAGGTCACAATTTTTGACACACTCTATCGTTAACTGACAGACTCAGATACTCAGATACTTTAATTCTTATTTAAATATAAAAATAATCATATTAAACAAATATAGTTTTTTGTCGAAAACAGTTCATTTTATCGATATCAACCAAAAGTACCTTTTTTTAGTTTAAGGTTTAAGCTACCTTTTGTGTCTTTACCGTACAGGGTGTAAAATAAATTGACATTACTGTGCTACTGCTAGTCAGTCCCTGGCAAACCAAATAAGGCAAATTGTTTTCATATGTCAATTTTTAAAGAGTCTTATCTGTTGTCCATCGTATTAAAAAATAGTTAAATAACACAAAGTATTTTAAAAGTAACTTAAAATCGATTTTCAAGGGCATCGTTTATGGGCCTGTATCTCCGTAAGGGGCCCTCTAGGGAAAATTTTTATAGGAACTTATTATGTTATTTTAACGCCCCCTTTATGAATCCGAGAGATTACCCACATATTCTGAGACACCCTGTATATGTTACTCAAATGAGAGTATAAGCAACATTTCTTAACAAGAATAACCTTTTTCATTATATGAAATGTGAGAGAAAAATGGTTTTGCAAGGCCTTCTTGACGTTATTACACAGCTACTTTTTCGGACTTTAGAACCTAATATTTCTGGAAAATTGTTAAAGATAATTATGGACAACCTTATATCAGTCGAAAAGGTATTCAATTTTACATTCACCCATGACAATTAATAGGTATGGGTCATTTCATTTTCCATTTGAAAGAAAATTTATTTCCGAGTCTGAATTAACGTACACGTTTTGCTCACAGATGACAAGATAGAGTAATTTATGCCAAAACGGACTGTGAAAACTGCATGTTTCTAACTCTTACGGTTTAGACGTATTCTAGCCTCATTTAGAGAGCTGAAATTGTGATTTTCTAAATAACCGATTATCTCGAAAACGATAAGTTTTAAACACCATGTAGATTTAATAAACTCTACCTAATATTAACCAAGGAATTCAAAAGTGCAACAATATACAGGGTGTCCCATTTAAAATAACAAAGTTATAAAGCGCTCACGCGAAATGGAACACCCTGTAAAGCTAAAAATATTTTATTTACATGGCCCACATGATTCCAGGCAACTTTTATTAAAACTATTTTACAGTTACAGAGTTACAGAAGAATCCCTCTTAGGTGGAACACCCTGTATATGTAAGTATTTACATAATAGTATGAAACAAAAAGGGTCGGCGTTCATTTTTCTATAATAAATGCTTAATCCGTACAATATTTGTCGAGATAGAATTTCAAACAAAGAATAAGCCAATAAAGTTCTGTTATCTGAATTACCGTAATAATTTACCACGGCCGGGGCATGCCTTAAAATTTCCGCGTTATTTTCAGAATAAAATTCCTTTTTTTTCTTTTCACCTCCATTTATTTATTTTAATAAGAAATTACATTGAAATGCGCAGGACGATACCCTTACGAAGAAACACGCCTTCGTCACTGCAAGCTGCTACATGAACGCCACGCCGCTAATGTCTTTCTACCTCGGTTGTCGAACTCGGTTAATTCCAAGTAAGTGACGTTGAGGTCTTATTGGAATTCTATCTTAACATATATTACACAGACTGTATAGTACGTAGTAATAAGTGCTAGCAAAAGTTTACAAAATAATAATTTCTTACTCATAAGGAAAGCCATTGTAGAAAATAATTAACAGTTGTCCTAAATATTCCACGGTTAATGGTGTCTGGCGATCGGTAGGTAAATACCCATTTCGAAAAAGAAAATGGCCGTTCAACATTTACCGAGGTCACAAGCGCATACCTAAAATAGTCAAAGTTTCTAATAGATGCTATTTTTACTAATGGTAGCGAAGCATTAACTACTTCACAATTTAGTAATCCCATATCCGCATCATTGTACAATAACACGTACATGTCTGCCTCTGATCCGAAGCTTCGCATCGATCACATTATTCGATACGTACCTATCTAGGGACAACCTAGTGCCTGCCCTGTCGGTCTAGCGTGTCTGTGAAAAATCCAGGTTTTTTCGCTGACATACGTTAGCCGTGCACTTCATTGTCGTTTGTACGTGTGTTAGTGAGTTTGACGCTTTGCTACAACTTACTAGCATAATATAAATTAGTACTGTTTATTTATTTGATTTACGCCACAATTTTCCGATGTCTAGTAATTAATTTATGCTATACTGTCGTCTTGTTTTTCAACATGTCTTTTTTAGTCTAAGTTAATTATTTTTATTTATTTATTAATATTGCAATTAATTGATGATTTGATTTGCGATGAAGTAAAGGACTAAAATAAATGCCCTTAATCATGAACGAGCATTAGTTTCTGGGTTCAGAGGCCATTCTTTACTGTGTCAAAGTTTCAAACTTTTTTTACGAACTAATTTTGTCAGAAACAAAATTCAAATATGTCAAAAACTTTAAGGTTATCAATTTTATTTTATACCGTCCTCATATATTCGTCTCTTGAGATGGGGCAATTTAACTTTTTGTAAGAAAAATATAAGAACAAGAAACAGTATATCACAACTTAAGTTTGTGGGAAGACTATAAAATCAATAATGTATGAAGGCAAGATATAAAAAGACGGAATTAAAATCTTCGGGTTTACCGCAAGGTTAAAATTAAGGCAATAACGTTTGTGCGAGAACACGTGCTGATCGATATTACATTCGAAGAGGTATCATTGGGAGGATATATCTCAAATGTGACCTAAACATGGGCATAAAATAACAATCGCTCTGAACATTCCTTTCAATAAATATTTATATTTTTGATATAACAGCTAAATGTCGATGTTATGGACAATTTATGTCATTACTGCTGAATAAATTCTTTATGCATTCGGTGGCATTTTATATTTACAAAATAAATTAATATAAAAATTTGTAATCAGGTTTTAGTGCACTATTAACAGCTTCCTTATTTAGTTGCCTTAATAAAGTTACCTTTCTATCTCTTGTTCCAATCAAACGACAGTTTCTATGATATACAGGGTGTTTGGTAAGTATATGGCATACTCTCGGGAGTGTATAGATAGGGCAGGTCAAAATAACCCTAGTTTGTCATAATTTTTTTTTCCTAAAGTGCCCCTTAACGAAGATACGGAGCCCCAAAGTGGTACCCAGCGATTTACCTTTTCGGTTCTACCTTTTGACCGGCGTGTATAATTTAATGTTATTTTAATATTTTATGTAGGGTATAAAGGCTCATAAAGCCATACTACGGTAGATGTTTTACACTGTCAAGGAAGTCAGGAACGGACTTGCCACCACACTCATGTCATTTTATAGAGCTGAAAACTGAATTTTTAAATACTTTGGTCATTCCTCTTTAAAAACAGTAGCCTACATTTGTTTCAATAAAATTAGCCATTTCCGAAAAAATTTAGTTTTTGTAGAACACGTCATTGAAATAATAAATCAGAATTCTGCAATAAAACACTAGTCGTTTTTGTCGTTATTGACAACACTTGTAAAATTTTTACCATGTCTCCCGTTGAGTATCCTGCAAGAGTAAATTTCGCAAATTGGTTTTTGCAACGATTTAGGCAAAATCCAAATTTTATTCGTATTGTTTTGTTCACGGACGAAGCCAGTTTCACAGGAGATGGAGTAATGAACTGCCATAATTTGCATATCTAACATGAAGAACAGACAAAGCACTTGGTGGAACGCCTCTTTGGTATCGTCTTGAGCACGGATTGCGATTTTGACTTCATCTCATCTATTGCTGCAAAACGTTGTCCTAGGAGTGAGTATTCTTTTGAGTTTAGGAAAAACGAAAAAGTCACAGGGGTCAAGTCCGGAGAATGGGGTGGTTGTGGCATCTTCAATCGTGTTGTGTTTCGTCAAGAACTGTTGGATAAACAAAGCGGTATGTGCCACGAGTGTTGCCCTAGTGCATGAGTTGTCTCTCGTATTCTTGTCGTTTTCTCCTGATTGCCTCACTCAAATTGCGTAAAACTTGTAGGTAGTACTCCTTGTTAACTGTACCACTAAGCAGTAAACATTCGTGATGAACTATTCCATCGTAGTAGAAGAAAACGGGTAGAAGGACATTCACATTTGACCAGAACTCACCTCATCTTCGATGTCTTCTTGGCCTTCCTGAAATATTTGTATCATTGATAAACTCGTGGGTGTGACATAGTATCGTCGCCAACAGTCTTCTTTAACATTTTGAACGCTTTGCTGGATTTAATTCCGTTTTTAACACAAAACATCGGGCAAATTCTCTGGTCTAACATTTCGTCACGTAAAAATCTCCAAAAACACTGAAGTAAGTCTTACTCATTCGCTCGCTAAACACCAATTAAGCGTGGCAGCTGCCTAAAAATTGACTGGTACGTCACTGATCAACTCGATATACACGATACAACAGGCACAGTTTGAATATTCCCGTTACTTTTTCATCAAACTTCGTATTATTAAGTTTCATAAAGACATCTGGTTAGTAAACAAAATTTTTCACTAAAAGCCTCCGCCAACACTGTTTAATTTATAGTTATGAGAGAATGACTAGTTTCGCACTATGAGAAATGAAATTTGTAGCTGATAATACCGTGGAAAACAACTAGTCTGTGAACTATAGCCCAATTCACTTGCAATCAAATCAGTCGGTAGATAGATTATCCGTCAGTCGACTTATAGTCTTTCCGATCTCAATTGAAGAACCAAGAGGTTGGCAGGATGTACCAGGTTCGATCACTGACGCAGCAACTCGGCACTGAAATATTTGAAAAACTTGTTCCCATACTTATTTAGCCATACCCATATACAGATCTGGTCTCCCAGTTGAAGAATGAACGCGCGGGCTAACGCGGCACAAACACAGTCGCACGGGACCACCTAGCCATAAATTCAGTTGTCAGCAAATGGCCTAGCAGTGCAGTGCAGCAATGCGGAATTTGATGTGATTCAGGTAATTTTAATTTATTATAGGCACCTTCTATTAATCATTCATATTACAAATTACAAAGGGAGAAATAAAAGGGATATTTTGTTTACTAATATCATCACAACATGGCAGTTTGGAGATATTTTGAAACGGAACAATACGAAATTTACCATGAATATAATAAAATTGTTTGAGGACATAAATAATTAAAATATGTTGTTGGTCAAATGAACATACGAGTATAATAGAAATTTTCTACACCTTATTATTTTAATTTTTTACCTTTAACAGAAAACTTTTTTAGGGACGCCTATGAAACTCATTAAATTTTATTGCTAGGTGTTTTTATATATGTTCAGCTGACTTCGGAAAGACTATACCTATGCATACTGTACAAATAAAGTTCCAAATTCATGTATATATGTCTCGATATTGCAGATATAATATAATAATTTTATAGTAAAGAATTAGTACAAAATATATTGCGTAATAACTTAATAATTTTGTAATCCTATGAAATTATTGTAGTATCTCATTTGTTGAAGGTACCAATCAAATATAATATCTATCAGTGTCAAAACTTCCAAATTACCTGTGACCTTTACTTTGTTTTCAATCTGGAATATCCTATGGAGGCAACCCATGTTCTGCAATGTGTCAGATCTTTAAACCAAAAAGTTATAAATTTAATGATGAACGTAAGGAGTATCTAGAATGACTTTAGATTTTTTAAAGATTAAAATTCATATGTCAACTTACGCACAGTTTTAAATAATATAAAGTTATATAATTATTTAGCAATTTTGGATCGCTTACTTAAATCTCCTTCCAATAATAATATTTTGTAGTTAAGCATATGCTTATATGATAAATTATCTTATTGTACATTGTCAATATTAATTTAAAAATAAAATATTACAGTAGGTAGTAATGTTTTTTATTCCAAATTTCCAAAATTATCGCCAGAATCCCCATATTGAAAAGCATAGGCATAGGGCAAATAATATTAATGCAGGGGCGGGTCCAGAGCTGCTTTTTGGAGGGGGTGTTTTTACAGTGGATATCTAAAGGTGAGAAAAAAAAACAATCAAGGAAATTGAGCTTAGAGTTTCACTGTTTGGTTTTATAATATTGGGGTTTCGCTTTCTGGTCGGTTTTTTGTGTTTTATTTTTTCTAAAATTTTTTTTTCTAACCGTTTAGGATCTCCGTGGATCTGCGTCTGTCTTAATGTTTTTGTTTTATACATACCTGTGTACAAGATGTATGTCTAGTCGTATTGTACTAAAATTTGTTTTATTTAGCACAATTTTTATACAGAAATTTGCAAATTTTGATAATAACAAAATTACATTTTAATCTTTACAAATTCTCTCTTGCATAATAAACGCAGCCTTATGTATACCTACTTATATTTCATTGTTTTTTGGAATCTGCATGAGTTTCTAAGAACATAAAGAAGCAAAATATATTCTAGAAACACTATGAAACAGATAAGTAAATAAATGTATAAACAAAGTACACTGGAATGATTTTCTCTAAACTGTTTTTGTTTTACGAAAAATATATTTCTGGAAAATATTCAAATATGTACATAAAGGTAGTTTTCGTATGAATTATTTTTATGTACTTTGTTATATCAGTAATATTAATATTTTTACTCTCTATGCCAATATTACGTAAATTTTGAACTTAATTTCCTTGTAAAACTAATAATATTAATTGCACGAATACTAAAACGTCGAATTGTAGTATTACAAAAATATTATAAAAATACAAAAAAGTCACTATGTGAAATAAAAAAATATTAAACTTACATAGAAATCGAATTTACAAAATTTTTTTCATTACTGGTAAGATAAAATAGCCCTTATTTTTACAAGCAAGATTACATAACCACTTTTTCAGTGAAAATAGCAGTGAATAGCACTTAATTTTTATGTCCATATAAATTTTTTCCAGAGCTATGGATACAATATTAAAATATGAAGACAAGGCTTACTATCAATACTGTCAAATACATATATCGTTATTCACATTTTACGGGTAGTATGGTTCCATTTACAGAAGCCTGAAATATTGGCCATTTAAATGATGAACTCATTCGTGACTCGTGAATCTTATTTAAAATATGAACAACAATTTATTATTTTAAGTGAATAATACAAAACGAAGCATCGACTATTCACGATCTAGCAATTTGTTCTGGGTCGTTGGTATGCACAACGCAGAGTCTTGCTGAAGTCTACTGATGACAAAAAGTCGTAACGTCTGAAAGCGGCTTTATGTCTTTTGTGACTCAATCATATTAGTAAAACGCGGTTTGCCAAAAAGTATGGCCTCGTATTTATAGAAGGAGTGTGGTATTACTACGAAAAATTAGAATAATTTCTGTATTTTTTTATATATTCCGTTACTATTTATTTAATTAATCTAAAAACTATTTAAACATATAAATGATATTCAAATTATTATTTTATCAATAGGAATACAAACTTATATAAATAAACAAAAATGTAAAACGTAACAAAATTTAATAATATTTCATACCTTAATTTTTTTTAATATTTTTACCATATATCTATTTGTTTTTCTATATGTTTATTCAAAACTCTTTTATAATTGCAATAAATGCATAATGAAAATGACACATCTAACATTTAAAAAAGTGTTTCTGTTTTTGCAGCAATTTAATATTGCAGTTTTGTGAAAATAAGTGGTAACGTATAAATAACTAATGCATTTCAAATAATGTAATAAAAAATCATTCAACTCTAAAAATGGATTTATACCTTCAGTCAAACATTTTGAATACAAATTTGGGAGAGACAAAATTAAACAAGGATAAATAAAAAGGTATAAAAAAATACAATTTTTTAATTTGATGACACCTTTCTACACTGAATAAAGAAGTCGTAAATTAACAAACAAATTTCTTATAACCATATGTATAGAAATGCTTCGTTTTAGAGATACAAGAAGTTCAAAATTCATATTGAAAAAGAATAGGGAAATCATAAATAATATTTTGTTTTATAGGTAATATTTATTTATGACAAGGTGTTTGCATAAGTTATTGTTCATTATTTCAAAAATAAGCTGATGTCATGACACATTTAGCAAGAACTACCTTTACATTTTCCAATTGGTATCATATTTTATTATTATTTTATTAAATTTACTTTATTACAAATCTTTAGTGCTCTATAATAATAAAACTGTACGCTAAATTTAAATGAAACTGCGTACTCTGTATCTCGAAAACCAATCGTTTCCAAACACCCTGTACAAAATTTCAGTATGAAAACTAATAGTAACAGTAATAGTTTCCTTCCATTTAGATATAAAATTGTAAATTCTAAATATATAAAAAAATGTAATCCCCATACCTAATTTTGGAATTGGTTCGGAACAGCTATATTTGTAAACATAGTTATTATCAGTTTATCTTTCAAGATTAAAAGTCCCAAACTTAAAAATGTAATTTTTTTAGGGCGTTTTAGAAAAAATGTTCAAAATATTCCTAAGCTTATTAAAACAATTAATAATTATACCTAGATAACAGTTTAATGGAATTTAAAGAAAAGCCAAAGAAATTTGTATGTTAAAGTGTGTATAAAATTTTTATTAAAATCTTTGAGCGCTTTCGACTACATAGTCATCATCGGAGCTATTCCCAAATTTTATCAACAAGAGGTTGAAATGACATTATATAAAGCAAATTTTTACTTACGTTAAATTTTAGATACCAAAAAATATTTAGGAAACGTTGAAAATCTTAATATGTTCGACATATCAATATACAACATTAAATATAACATCAATTACTGGTAAATAACAAGAGAAAGAAACAGAAATTAACTAACAATGTCGAACACGTGGAGTGAAATAAAGTGAGGTTAAATGTTAAATGAAATTGAAAATTGACAAATGAAAACAAAAATTTTTAACGTTAAACTACCAATATATCTACTAATTACAATTTAAATTGACTTGAGTATTAACACAGTTATTAGGGTTCCTTTTAATTTATCTTAGAATTTCTAAATCTTCCAATAAATTAATTTTATGAAAATCAAAATTATTATGAATATTATGAAGAATTTTGCTATTGTTTAAAGGTGAAAATGAATGGTTAGTAAAATTAATATGATGCCCAAAAGCTGACTTTTCAGGTCTTTTTAAATGTTCAGTAATACGAATATTTAATGATCTAATGGTTCTACCAACATAGATGATGGGACAATCATTACAAGATAACAAATATATACCGCTATTTGACAATTTATCCTGTGAATCTTTAACTTTAGAAAATTTTGAACGAATTGACTTATTTACTTTAAAGGAAATTTTGAGATTAGGAATACTTTTAGTTAAAATTTTTGAAATATTATCCGAAATACTACCTAAATAAGATAAAGATCTAAAATTGTAATTATTATCAATGTTAACATTTTGTGAACGAAAAGCTAAATTTCTATTTTTCTGAAACAAAATTCTATTAATAGTTCTCTGTACAATATCAGGAGAAAAATCATTATTAATACATAATTGTTGCAATATCTGCACTTCCTTATTGAAATTTAAATTTGACATTGGTATATTTAACAATCTATGAACGTAGCAGCGAATGGCTGCCATTTTATGTTGAAAAGGATTATTGGAATGCCTTAAAATTAAATGATCAGTTTGAGTTGGTTTTCTATATATGGAAAATTCTAAAGAGCAATTATGTTTGAAAATTTTTAAATCTAAGAAATTTAATTCATTATTATGTTCAATTTCTAATGTAAAACTAATAGAGGAATGAAGTTTATTAAGATCAGTAAGAATATTATCAATGACTGTAGGATGACCTGTCACAAATGCAAGAATATCATCTACATATCTAGACCAATGAAAAATATTATTAAAGCTCAAATTCCCATTATTACTAAAAATCTGCTTTTCTAAATTATCTACAAATAAATCAGCTAGCAAAGGTGACGCAAAGGTGACAAAGGATGTCCCATTGCTAAACCGTTTGATTGTCTATAAATTTTATTATTAAATTTAAAAATATCTTGTGACAGACACAGTTGTCGAAACACAGGCCGAAACAAAAGCAATTTTATTAATACATACTTTTTTAGACTCTAAATTATCCAGAACAACCTTTACCGCCTCATCTCTCGGAACATTAGTGAAAAGATTACTTACATCAAATTAAACCATATGGAAATTATCCGGTAGATCAACAGATAGCAACCTATTGACCAACTCTGGTGAATTTTTAATGACATAAACTGGTTTACAATCTAAAACATCTCGAATAAAAGAATTAGCAAATTTAGAAATTAAAGAAAAAGGAGTATTTGTAAAACTAACTACCGGTCTAATAGGAAAATTGATTTTATGGATTTTTGGTAAACCTTATAATCTAGGGAGAGAAGGGTTAGATAATAAAAAATTTTTAAAATTAATGTCACCAAAGGAGGACTTGTAAACAGATAAAATTTTTTTCAAATCTAATATTTGGGAATTCCCTAATTTAAGGGAAAGCCTTGTAACGTAAGTAAGTTTTCATTTCGAAGAGATATCTTTACGAATTACAAGCAGATGTAAAAGTAATAAGAAAAGACTTCGAATACCGATAAAACCATATGAGACGACAAGCTAAATTGGTTCAGATGGAAATGGGATATATCAAAGGAATGAGAGCTGATGGGTACTGCGATTGATTGGTTATTATATTACAGAGAGCTTCCTTAAAAATTTTCAAATTTCATTGGAAAATATAATAGTATTAAAATAGTTATATAAGTATAAGTATTTGACAGATACTTTATGCTTATGCATTATATCAATTGATAATTGATTGATATAGCTGACAATAATAAATAGGTAAATAAATAAGTATTATCCACAGGCGAGAAATATAAAAATTCTTAAATTAGTAATATAATAATTATATAAGTTATTCTGTGTTTTTTTATAAGAATGTAAACGCATTTTTCCCCATTAAGAAAGTAATTAAATAGGTATGATTATTCAAAATTGTTTGAACCAATTTGAAATGAAAAGTCATACTCATAAATTTATTTTAAATCTCTAGGAGTACACATCACAACTTTCTGTTTTAGTAGTTAATAACATAAACGAAATTTGTCATGTTAAATTTTAATTTACCTATTTCTTTCGTTAAATTTTCTTCTTCTAAGGAAATTAATGTATACACTAAAATGATCTAATTAAGATTAGTTAATTTGATTTCATCCGTGCTAATCATTAAAGAACTGGAAATTACATCACTAGCAAGATAGACGTTCATTTCCACTTAATAATGTAGATTACACCAGCAACCGTAGAATGGGGAATAGGTTTGGGACCATAAAATAATACAGAGTGTGTACATCCTGACCAAATTTATCTTGTTACCAGACTTGTACTTGGAGTTCAATCTCTGTCTGAACCTACTGCCATACCATTAAGATCTCATGTCTGTCTTATTTCCTTTTTTCAATAAGATAAATATTTTTACTTTGAAGAAATATTAAACTAATTCAGATTAACTCTAACAATTGTCCTTTTTCAATTAAATATCAGAATACCCTCTGATACTAAATATTAAACTAAATAATTAATTTCTTAGATGAGTTAGTAAGTAGTTATCTAAAAATACAACAAACTCAGATTGTACCCCTACTGATATAAACAATTTGTTCTTAGCTGTGACTGACCACATTGGTGTACTTTGGACAAACATTAACAAGAAGTTCAGCCATAATATACAATAGTTAATATATTTCTACAACTTTTATTTTATTATTATGCCATTTTTTAATTCGTTTAATTTTTCTAATTACGGTGATGGTTCATATTGTCCTGTCTGGGGGTTCAAAATATGATATGATTTTCCTTTCCGCTTAAATGGAAATTCCAAATTATCTACTTTGAAAACAAAACGTCCAAGTAATACTCCAAACGAAATTTTGACTTCAATAAAATTTTCACCAACAGTTTCAAAGTTTAGATATACCCCAAATTCATTGATATCAAAATTGCATTTTTTGTTCTCTAAACTTTGATACTGTCAAAGGAAATTTGTAAAAATAATTAATTTGGTATTTCGACGACATCAAAAAGTAAACCATATTATACATTACATGATACATCACCGTAATCGGAAAAATTCACTAATTTCAAAAACATTGCCCTGATTTGAATCTTTTACGATAAGGTTTCACTCAAATAATGAACACCGGAGCGTTTTATCTAATTGTTTTATTGCAATGTTAATTTAGTATTTACACATGTATTGAGTTGAGGAATAAGTAATGTCCATTTGTTGTCTTTAAGATATTTTATTTTTAAGTCTACAGTTATCAATTAGTTATCAAAGTTATCAAATTGTGAGTTAGCATTCATAATGAGCAGACGTGTGTTTAAATTATTCTACTAATATATCTCTTCTTAAACGAGTTTCCTTAGGAAATAAATAGTTCCCGTTGATCCCTACAAATGAATGATATTACAAATAAAGATCTTTACAAGCTAATGCAAGGTATGATAGATAAGACTAACCAAATACAGAAGCAAAATACAGAAATAAAAGCACAATTAATAGAGGAAATACGTAAAATAAAATTAGATTTGTCAGATTTGGAACAAATTAGACCTCAAAACGCAGAGTTAAAGAAAGAAAACCAATTATTATTAAAAGACAGGTTAACATCAGTAGAAAAGTAAATTAAAAAATATAACCTAGTTTTTTATGGTTTAGAAGAAAAAGAAAATAAAGCTGAAATGAAAAACTTCCTGGAACTAATAAATGTACTCTTGATATCGTCTGCAATTTTACTGATATTAGAGATTTTTACCGATTTGGTAAACAAACTTCAGGAAAAATTCGCCCAACATCAGTTGAATAATTCATCAATTATGAATTGAATGACTAAGAGCTCAAAAAAATTGAAGGGTACTGGAATATACATATCAAAAGACTACTCATCTGAAGAGTATGAACAACAAAAAATCATGTACCTCAATTTGGTTTCTGCTAGAAACAATAATCGCCAAGCAGTGATAAAAAATAACTGTCTTTATGTAAACGGAGAAAAGTTTACTTACGAAGACTTAAAAGAAAAACAAAACGTTTCGCTTGTAGATGTGCTAGAGGAAGAGGAAGAAGAGGAGGAAGGAAAGGAGGTACAGATACAATGTCACTAGAGAGAAAAATGGTAGCCGTAGCTGTATAGATCATATTTTTATTAAATCATTAAAAAGTGACATGGCAATACCCTGCATAATTCAAAGCAAAATAACAGACCATCATCCTGTCACCATACAATTGATATTAAATAAAGAAGTAGTAAATCACAATAAAAGCGGAAGGCAAATCAAATATGTAAATTATAAGAAATTAAAAACGGAACTTTCTAAACTATGTTGGAATGAGGTAAATAACTATGATTTAGACGATGCAGTTGAATTTTTCAGTAACTTAATTTCAACATAAAATAAAAGTGCACAAATGTTGTTAATATTAAACACAAGAATATAAAAAGGAAAAATAGGATAACTAACAAAATAGTTGACAAAATTAATAAAAGATATGACATGTATAAAAAATTAAAAAAGAATCCTGACAATGTAGAGTTAAAAAATGAATATAAAAAATTTCGCAATGATCTCAATAACTTTATTAAAGTGGAAAAAGCAATATATTACAAAAATGTCATTGAAAATAATAAAATATGTTCGACAAACTTATGGGAAGTTACAAATGAATTTTGCCATATTATTGATAAGAATAGGTCCAATATTTCAATTATAAAGAATGAAAAAGGAGAGAAAGTTACTGTTGATTACGAAAAGGCTAACATTTTCAATACCTTCTTCGCCTCCATTGGAAAAACTCTTGCCAATCACATCACCAGGAAATCTCCTAGTTTACCTGAAAATAAACAAAATAACTCGATATTTCTAAAACCTACGACTCCATCTGAGATTATTAAGTACATTAATGAGTTAAAAATTAAGAAGTCTCCAGGCATTGATGGAAATACATCGTCTACCCTGAAGGAAATTGCTCAGTATATTGCTAAGCCCTTATCTGTCATAATAAATAGAGCAATTTATGAGGGAATATGTTCCCCTATATAGCAAAAAAAATAAGAAGTTAATATATCGGTTTAAATGCCTAAAATATATAATAGATATTAAACAAATGAAAATACTATACCTTTCCCTGGTTGAATCCCACTTAACGTATGGAATTTTAGGATGGGGTGGTGTGTTAGATAGTCACTTACAAAACTTGGAGGTGTTGCAAAAAAGAATTCTAAAAATTATATTCAATAAAGATGTCACTTATCCCTCTGATGCTCTGTTTAGTGATACCGGTGTTATGGATATACGGTAACTTTTTTACTATCAGTGTATATTGCATCAGTGGAAACAAAATGTAAAAACTATTTCCGTAAAAATAACTAGAGAAAATGTAAATAGCAATCTAAGAATTCCTAGAATAAAAACAACTTGCGGACAACGACGCTTTACGTATCTTACTGAAAAAGCGTATAACTCGCTACCTGTTACCCTTAAACATATGACTACCCTTAAGCAATTCAAAATCAAAGCTAAACTATATATTTTAAGTAAATCCAGAAAACAAATTTATGACATTATAAATCCAAAAGAGAGATATAATACATTGTTTTAGTTTCTGTCATCGAAGTTTCATATATTGCATAATAACTACTTTTTTATTTTAGACCAATTTACAATTACATATGCATAATCCAAAATTTTGTATAATGTGTATTTTTTGTGTACTTTTATTGTAGTCATAAATATTATGTTTTTAAAGATTATTTAAGTGCAATTTTAAATTGTATTTTTTATTTTTAATTATATGTTTTATTATATATTTTTTTGGTTTCTTCATGAACAATGTGCACTTATATGAAGTTTTGTGGTTTATTTGCAAACTTGCCTTTTTACTGATGTTTTTTGTATTTTTTAGTAAATAAACCCTATTCTATTATATTCTATCAATAGGCTAATGGGTGATGTATCCTACATTGTTATTTATGACCTCCCAAACAATGTTCAGAAAAATTTTTCGATGCCTCTTCTGTAAAAATCCTCTGGTTTTGACTCGAAAATCTCATCCAGCCAAGCTCCCGTTATTAAAAGAAATATCGGAAGAATAAATTTGATGGTTTGATTGTTTGTTAAGAGTGCGTAATAAAGAATCCCTTTCCAATTTGCCAGACGCATAACACTGTTTTTCGAGGATGAAGTTCTGGTCTTGTCCGCGGAGTTGCTTGTTTTTTTGGGGCTTAACCATTCTTTCCGCTGTTTCAAGTTACACGTACAGACACCATTCACATCACCAGTCATCACCAACGACAATACGATGAAGAAAACGTTCGTTATGACCATCGATGGATCGATCACGACAGAACAAACCAGCGGCAATTGCGGAGCGTTGATTCTTATTGTTTTCATTCAAAATATGTGGGACCTAAGCGCCCAGTCTTTGAAATTTTCCAATCGAATGCAGGTGGTTTACTACTGTTTTGTGATCACATCCGAACTCCTGAGCCAATTCCCTATTCGATTGTCTTGGATTTTCGTGAAGGAGTCTATTAAATTGCTGAAGATTAGATTGCTATTGAATTGATGAAGAATTAGATGAAGATCTAATTCAACAGGATGTCTGGAACAACAACAATTCGAAAACAAAAAGAAGCAAGTATCGAAAATGGTCAATTTTATCAACCATTTTAAATGAATGAAAATTCACGAAAATTAAATATAACGAAGCAACCAAAAACAGAATTTGATAGAGAAATAAGTCCTCTTTAGAATGACATGTGTCAATTTAACAATGCGTTTAATTTTCAAGTGAATTTTTAAATTTGAAAATAACGGGCATTAATTATTCTTCAACCCATTAATAAACACATATTTCAAAAAATATCACTTGTGATTACGATAACTGATTATTTATATGTTTCACCATGAGGGCTGCAAAACATAATGCAAATTGTAAATTTTACATATCACCTTTATTTGTATCATTTTTAAAATTTTCATGCACTACCTACCTAATGCTATTTAGTCAAACTTAAGTAGCAAACTACCAATTAATATACTGCACCATATACATTTACAAATATGCTATTGTATTATCAGATGCTGCTTAATTGCCTAAATAAATCTGTATACTTTTGAGTCTGAGAATATTACGTTTCCTCCTCTTATTGCTTTCAGTTAAATCGACCGGAAATCTTTCCACTTAAATTCATCTAATCTTTTGGATTGTCTGTTTGCTTGGTCTTATGCGGTATCGATTCGAGTTATCCGTTATTATTTATTCAGACAAAGGAAACAAAAATTCAAAAGAAAAGCAAACTTTGTCGCACTTGTAGACGTACCTGTTAAATATTTTCTTGATGTTTTCTAATTGCTGTTTTAAGATAAATCAAAGTGTTATGTATGTACCAGTTTCGTTATGTCAGCATTGGTATCTCAGTTATTAGAATAATTTGAGACTCACTGTCTATCTACGTTATATTCAATTATATAAAACACAAGAAATTTAAAAATTACAATATAATTGTCCAAACAGCCCTCTAGCTAGGATTTTCAATGACAAAACTACAGACTCTTCATAAATGTTTACAAGTCACGTAACCGTCAAGTTTAGGCAACCCAACATTGCATGATTGGTACTGGTGGTCATCAATATTACCTAACAATTCATTTACAATGTATAATGACAAACCATTACGTCTATGTTCGGATAATGCTATCGTAGATTGGTTGAATAGAATCTCGTGAAAAATTACACCAATCACAGATAGTGAAACAAGATGTGTTTTAATGCATTCTTAATATTATTGTTTTAATTTAACGAAATTTAATTGCCACCGTGAAGGAAATAAAATTACTGTTGTAAACAAAATTACTGGTCACGTGACTTGTAATAATTTATGAAGATTCTGTAGTAGATACTTAATGTGACAACTGCTAAACAAAAGTTATTGTTACTTATTAGTTTTCTAGATTGCTTATTAAATGTGTATTTGAAAAACTTGGTTAGAAATTTTTATGTGTCATTTTTAAACGAAGAAAATATGGACATCCAGTATTTACCAGATCATTAAAAAGATTGCGCACGGCAGAAACAGTTGCTTTTCATGATTCCTTTCGACCAGAGAGAGTAAATCCACAAATTAAAGAAGCGTTATCAGATGAACAATCCACAAATTAGATGGGTGGCAAAGAATTTAGAATTAGTCCCAATCGTGAGTTGTTGTACCCTTATCATTGACGTACATGAATTGCAGCCTGAAAGATGCTTAACACAGTCTTCAGTTTTGTGACGTCACTAGATTCTGCACACATGTAAGATAATAAGTTCAGTTCTAGGGTTTCATGGTCTGACAAAGGTCCTTAAATAATCCACATGTATTTCGATCGCACCTTTTTGAGCAAAAAATTAGATTGTTTCAAGCATTTTGTTTAACTGCCTTAAATCGTTTTAATGGAACACTCAATTCATACAAATATATGCCATGGACACATAGTTTGATTATTACTTAACAACCAATATAGTATCAGACTTATTTATGTCTTTTACCTATTACTTGAAACAACTCATATGTGAAGTTGAGATAATGTAAATACGGTATACCTATATCCATGCTGGAAGGCTAACTTTTGAACATTTGTTGCAATTTTTCAGTTTGCATTTTGTATCATTAATTGTTTATTAATAAATAATTTCAGATTTTAAAATCGCTGTGACTTCGAAACAAAAAAAAATAGTTCCTAATTTATGTTCACTAGTATATAGGTAATACATGTTTCTAGGGCTCGGTACTTTGAGTCTCAGTTAAAGCTTGATTAACTAGTCAGTCGATTAGACTGTGATTATAATTATAAAATAAATCCGTATATGTACAGTCTAATTGCCTGATCAGTTAACTAAATTTTAACCGAAACTTAAAGTACTGGGCCTCGAAATTATACTTATTTTCTTTATGTTACCAATGTTTGTAATAAGGCTGACAGGACTCTCAATATTTGGATATATTCCAGTATTATAATGATATGACTCTTTGGGGTATTATTGTTTTCTTCTAAAATGTGGGAGTCATTGTATATTCTTGGAAATCTAAAAATTACTGAATCATTTGAATCGCGAAATCGTGAAACACAAAAATATCCATGAATTCTAGAGTAGTGATGGTGTCGTTCTTGACAAGTAGTTTCGAGGGATCGTGATTAAATTTAAGCATAATTTTCCCCAAAAAATGCCGCACGAAAGTTTCCTTGGTTTCTTGTTAAAAAGTTTTCACTGACAGAATTAAAATATCCAAGTTAAAACAAAGTTACAAGGAAATTTTACAAATTCCCAATTCGTATAATCTTGTGTTCCACTGTGTGGTACGTGACCGACCATTTAATTTTGGCGATATTCGATTTTATATAATTCTTCGTTGAAACTTTTGATAAAACTTTTGTCATTCTAACATCCCTTAACGAGATCAAAAGCTATTACAATAAAAATTAAGAACCTTTATCTTTTATAATCCAGACACTGACTGCATCTCGAAAGTTTATAATTGTATTAGATGAACAGAAATGTTTTTCTAATTAACTAATGATAAGCTTAAAATATCTCTCTAGAGTTAACTTTTTAATGAATTTTACATTTTTTAATGGAATGATTATTTAATTATGCTTTGTAAATACAAAACTTCCAAGTTAACAGTAATTGTAATTTGTATTTTCTGAATAGATACTTAATAAACAAATAAGAAAAATCCTATTCCTTATACGGGATATTTTTTAAATGGCACAGTTCCTATATTTGTTATATGTTTTGTCCCATATTTAACATCCGGGCATAAAAAGTCACACACACCGATCTAATGACAAAAATTACATTGTTGCCAGATTATCATTTTTCCAGAATTTAATTTTTTTAAGTGATTTTTTTTTAAATTATTTAAATAGAATAATTTCTCATAACTGAAGATTTTGATACATGAAAAGGATAATTAAGAATAAAGCAAATTGTTCAGGATGGGCAAAAAACTATTTTTTAAGTAAAATATTTTATTATATCTAAAGCTCGTGGTTTTTATCGGCTAGTCATAGGCATGTTCGTCGTAAACATTAAATAACAGGTAGGTATAAATAAAAATAAATACATTTGCGTACTTTATCGGCGAAAGGTTGTTTTTTACCCCTTGGCGTATTCGACATTATTAGAAGATGTATACAGGAAGGAAACGCGAAGCCAATAACTGCTGTTATTACCAGTTTCGTACGGTGAGCTGTAGTGAAAAACCGACGCGATGATAGCCAGTACAGTTATCAAGAGCCAAAAACCAACACATGATGGTTTTTGCATAATAGTGCAAGATGATGGGGATAAGTAACAAGTAATTTATCTTACTGCGGCAGCTGAAAAGATAAGTGATTTTATATCTTATAATTCAGTTTCTATTCAGCCGAGGGAATCCATATTTGCAAGTGTAGGTATCTATATCTGCTGAAACCCCATTTTTTAAATTATGACTTATCCACAGCAATTGATTACGAATACGGTTTGCCAGGCAACCATGTCTTTGTCTAACACAATGGATGATCGCATACTCTTTTGGATATATCTTTATTACTATTAGGGATAGACCCCTCAACTTTATATCCAAAATTTTCCAAAAATAAATACAGTTTCCCGTTGTAGGTACATGAAAAAAGTATCTTACAATAATGCTGTTACCCTCATATTAATCACACCCTTTTACATCAATCTTGGATATCTATTCAAAAATTACAGGGATTGTCATTTACAAAACACCCTGTACATGCACAAACGTACAATTTACGCTTTGTCACAGGTAAGGGAAATTATATATAAAAAAAAAGGCCGTCCAGGTAATGGCGACCAATCTCTCGGATTTGGGTAGAACTTGCATCACAAATTTGTATTATTTTTTTATAGATGCACATTCTGTAGTCATTAACTCTTGAAGGTGAGAGATTACCCATCATTCCCTGGATACCCTGTATGTTACCTTGAACATTTCATAATGTTTCTTTTTCATTCTTAATTAAAATAGGTATACTAGAAAAATTGTAAACATAATTAAATTGCTCTTCTTCCAATCTTATTGGAATCTAAGATTATCTACCTATTATTATTTGCTCATTTGATTATTTTATCTTCTTATTTATTTCTAATTTATTTAAAGAACAAATTTAACGCTTATTTATATAAAATAATGAAACTGTTTGTATTTGCTCCCCTAATCATAAATTCACAAGAAGTATCTATTTGCATAATTGCTCTTATAGCTAGTTTTGTGTAATTTAAAGTGTTTTGTTTCCACTACGTGACAGTTTGTTAATACGGTTAGTTATAAAATGAGTTATACGTTTAACGTTAGTGTAAGAACATAACTACAAGACGACATAAAGCTGAATAATTGAAAATTCGAAGGACGAAGAAAATGCCTCGTTAGAGACAAAATCAACCTTCAAAAGCCCTTCAAGATTAAATCCAAGATCATCGATCCATGGTCCCAAACATCCTTAAAAACATTTGTGGAAGTCATCAAGATCGATTTCTGTAGTCAATATTCGCTGTGAAATTGACCTTGACCAAGGTGAAGTCACATTTGGGAAGTAAAATTTTCTGCTGAATTCATTCCCAGTGTAAAAATAGAGGGCCCTATTTAAAATTATAAAATTGGCCTTCAATTGACCTTAAAGGTCAATTGAAGGCCAAGGCCAGGTTAAGGTCAAATTCAAGGTCAGCAACGGCATTTCCTCCATGAACTGAACAACTTTCATCTAGGTCATTTTTAAATAGGAGGCTTCGCTGACGAGTGACGAGATATTCACGTGATCAATTAAAATGGGGCAGCTGGTATATTATGGAACATCGATGTCAAGAAGGTAATATAATTTGGTATCATTAAAAATAGTAGTAAGCTAAATCCCTCAAATAGCCTGAAAAGCATTTAAGAATGGTCAATAAATTGAACCGTCAAATTTTTCTTCAGAAATAGAACAGATAAAAGAATGAAAAATCTAAAAAGAAATTATTGTTATAGGCATTTCGTAATCCATCAGAGGTAGTAGCTTAGTACCAAAATGATGCAAATTTTCTACGCTACTGCTTATTGCTAAAAGTTCTATCAAGTTATTTTTGAATTGTAAAGACAGTAATTCAAGTAATTACATATTATGAATGTTATAAAGTTATTTGCATGGCCAACTTCGTCTGTTGTAACTTGAATAAACTGTCCTTTACCTCGGAAACTAAATTTTCCGGACACTTGTTCATAGGAATTTTATTTTGTTAAGTTGTAACTAGTTTGAGTAAGAATTTTAGTTACACTTATACACACACGTATAAAAATGTCTTAATTAGGTATGTTAATTTAGCAAAGCATTTCTCTAAGTTCGGGTTAACGTGTTTGTGGTGTTTACCTACTTTCGAGGTATTTACCGCATTATTGGCATAGTTAATTTCGGACTATTTGCACCTGGCGCTAGTATAAGGTAGCTACAGTGGCATACATATTAGTTTATTGTGTCATTATCCATAGCGGAATAATCTGTCACTTATGATTTTACAATTTTCAGATTACGCAACCCAAATATTCCCCTAACATTGTGTACTTTTTGTAATTTCATGAGAGTTTGTATTTCTCAATACTTAATAAATAATAAAATATATGTTTTATAGCTACATATACGATGCTTCGGATAATATTTTCTTATTAACTCAGTATATACTTTAACAATATTTACTTCATTTAATGAAGCTGATGCTTGTAAGTAGATATACAATAAAGTAGGTAAATATTTTCCTTGTACACGAGTTTAAACGTATATGCTGTAATATTACAGGAAAAGTACACATACTTAGACGTACATGCATAAAGTTTATGCCATTTAAACCTTACGATTAAAGGAAAATTATTTATACAAAATTACTGGCGTTATTAACAATTTGGACATACATATTATTGGTAAATTAAGAGAAAAAAAGGCTTAATTTGAATTAAAAAATAGGTACCTCTCTATAGAAAAAGGAAATTGTAACAGAATATTAAAAATGCGTGAAACGCCAAGCGACATAAATAGAATTAAATTAAAACAAAAATAAAACAGAAAGTTTAAATTAATGGAAAACTGTGCACAATGCATATGCATTTAATAAAATAAAAGAGCGCAAGCAATTTGTAAAATAAATTAATAAAATCGTTTATTTCATATAAAAATTTAAGTAAAAAGTTATAATTCAAAAACACAAAATGTTAGTTACTTTGAATAAAGAATGGTAAAAAAGGAAAGTACGGGAAATAATAATTCAAAAAAAAAAACAACGAAACAAAATAAAAACAGTAAAACTAAATAAATATAATAAATAATATATGTATATTTATAAAATAATAATAAATGTTGCATTACTTAGACAGTACAGACTATAATTTCGCAAACAATTATATAAGTAAAATAACTTTTTCTAGCCAGAATAAAACAAAAACTTGGATATGAAGACTATGGAATAGAAACAGTTGACATATTTAGATTGTTTTATGTGGATACCCAACTAACACAAATGCTACTATTACATGACTCGAAGTTATATAACTGTTTTTTAATAGCAGCAAATGTATCTTTTTAGATTTTTAATGCCTTAATAAGGTGTTAATTTGCTCTTATAGCAATTTTGGTATATAAAAAAGCTGTTAGAACATTCTAATAGTAAAATTATACAATTTTATAAAGGCTTTATTAGAGACTTATAAACGTGGTAAATGAAACTTCTATAAAAGTTTAAAGCGTAATAGCTGCTTCCTTGTTTGTTATAATGTTATATAAGCACTTATCGGTCAATTGGTAAAGCTTTAATACAGTATATTGATTGCACTATTAATGTTCTATAATATTATCATTTAAATAGACTATATGACTAAATTATAAATTATTTTAGCTTTTTAAGGTAAATAATATCACAACGAACTTTAAAAAAGAATCTATAAAAGGGTTTTATTACAGCTGTAAGCAGAATAGTTAAACAGTTTCTTCTCAACTAAAAAGCTATTTTTGAGAG
>NW_019416864.1:36016-41137 GCF_000390285.2 Anoplophora glabripennis
TTTTTATCGAAAATCAAGCGATATTCGAAAAATTGACGTGACAGGTTTTTCAGGAAAACACTGGAATTATTAATTTTAATCGTATTACGTTCAAATAAGCCCTTTATGGCTGAAAGTGTAGTTTGTTTATACGATACGTCGTTGCTTTTACAGTCACTGAAAAATTATTTTGTGCTGTAAACAACAACATTAAATACTGTAATACTGTTTACTGATTATAATAATTTCATTAATTATTAATTACAATTAACACTAACTGATCATCTGACAGCCATTCACGTCTCATCTAGAATGTATTGTTTGTGACCCATAAGCGGCTGATTTGCCGATATATGATTATGCTAACTTATGACTTTGTGACGGTACTCCGTACATTTGTACTCTACTAACAGTGCTATTAATTGAAAGTGTTTTATCATTCAAAATCTTCAGAGTTTATTACAGAACATTTTAAAATACAAGAAAGCACTTACAATGTCTACTAGCCATACCATTTACCCATCATACTTACATTCTACTTTACTTTACTATTTGTTGCCTAATTTAAAGAAAAACTTCTTTTCTGTTGACACCACTGGAATTGTAGCAGTAAGCAGTTTACGCAGAATTTTTAAACTGACAGTAGACAGCAAATTACTCTACAAATACTATATAAAATATTTAAAATCTTAATTATTTTATAATAGATTTATAGTTACTGTGGTAGAAACATCCTCTTAACGGCCATATTTTTCAAACATGCTTAGGACAAGATGTCAGCCATATTGTACACCAGAATTACGCCAAAAAGAAATTCAATTTTATAATATATGTATCATGAAATAATTAGTTTAATGCATGTCTATTGAATTATATTTAATAACTTATTATGTACATATTCTTTATTTTTTTATTAAATCGAAAATTGTGTCATCATTTTTCAAAATTTATTACAGATGATTGCCAAATTTGCTTAATTTTAAAGGCGCTTAGTTTTTTTAAGGTATCGTGGTATATTTCATCAATAAAATTTTCAATGCATGTAATTTTTGATTCTCTAGATACATATTTAATTTTATTGTTAATGACTTTATATTGGTAAACATTAACTCTTGAGTATCTATCTTATGTGGCCAACAATCAGCCATAGCCCAAAGCTTTTATTAATAAAACGATTTAGTATATAAACGCATAATATATTATATTGCTAAAAAGTTTTGTTGTACTGTGTGATGAAAACATAATACAACATTCATCGAGTCCAAGTTGAAAAAATAGCTTTTATAAAACACGTAGGGTAAGGTTGCTTAAGTTGTACCACGGCCTAAGTCGTACCCCGGCAATATCACATCTGATACTTATAAATTTCGCGATCTAGTGGCGTTGACGCTATTTAGTCGAGTGAGCAAACGTAAATAAGTGGATGGCCGACCGGCTTTGTGAAGCAGAAAAAAAATCAAAAATAAGTTTTTTATACACTATTCATTAAAATTTTTGACTCATTTGTAAGCTTTTTATAGCAGGAATGTCATCCTCACCTTTTTTCTTTGTTAACGTCTATTTAGAATACTTATTTGGCAATAATTTAGGCATACTCAAACGGTAAAATACTTTTAGGTTATGTCAGAGGTTTTAGTTTTAAACTTAGAAGACCCCACTGCTTAAGTCGTACCTCTGCAAAATTCCTTACTCATACCGGTACGACTTAGGTATTAAGTAAGAAAAATGTTTAATAATTTACATTATTTTTACCAGGTAATAAATATGGCGAAGAGAAAGTAGAATACTTGAAAGCAACTTAGATGAAACAAACAAGAAAAACAAAAAATTAAAAGCTAAAGAATCGTGGTTATGTCAACTATGTCAGGAAAATCGTGAAGAAAACATGATCCAGTGTATAAAATGTAAAGGGTGGATACATGATCTAGGTGCTGGGGTTGAAAGCCATAGAAAGAAATATATTTGTGATATCTGTTTTCAATCTTAATAATTTTCTTAATAAGTATTTTCTTTTTTATGAGTACAATCTCATTTTATTTTCTGTTATCGTCGTTTGTCGTTTGTCGTTTTCGTCGTTTGTCTTTTCTTTAATAGATGTCACTACTTATACAATTCCGACTCCGGTATTCCGATACGTTAATACAATCCATTAACAGAGGGCATTTATTTAATATTAACTGAATTGATAAACCGCTGCCAACTCAATTGTCAGAATGCTCCCTCAAAGACTTTGAATTACTAATTTTTAATTATAATTAACACAAACAATAATACTTAAAATAATACAAATTTTTATTAACTTAAAATTAAAGCATATCAAAAATATGAGTTTTTTCTGTTTTATGATTTTTCACATTTTCAAATTTCAAACAGTTTTATTTCCAGCTCTTGATGAACGAAAATATATTTTAACGGATCAAAATAAAGGCTTTACTACCAGCTTTATTATAAGTTATTAAGAATTGTCGTAATAAAAAATAACATGAAAAATCAAACTAAACCCAAAGCTTTCTCTTTATCATTTTAAATTTTTTATTCCCTTTTATAGTTAGAAATATTAATTTTTTTATATAGATATCTTCTCCGACACTTGCATTATTTATGATACATTTTTTAAATTAATTTAAGTATATCGAAAATTGCGCAAACAAGGAAATAACCGCAATTTGTAATTTTTGACAACTTTTTAAATAATTTTACATACGACGGTACCTTGTGGCATTCGTGTCACTCTTGAAAGTGGCTTTTAATAATATTTTCTACTCGTGTACGAAACGGCATAAACGAGAAAATTGTGGCAATTTTCTATTATTTTTCTACTTTGTCGACCTGACTCGTATTAAAATTCAAATTAATTTACAACATGAAAATCCAATGTGGACTTATGCCTACATTTATATGACTTTAAAATGTAGTTTCCTACGTGCATGCAAAATAGCATAAGCGAGAAAGACGTAAAAATTTTCATGTATTTTCCTACAACTTTGGGACTTATGCCTTTATATTGGACCCATGGAGGAGTTATGCCTACTTGGCACAGTACATTATTTATAGTATCATAAATTTTCAACGGCATAAATGAGAAAGTTATAGAATGAAAATAAAAATTTTCCATAGCTTTTCCAAAGCTCTATTTTCTTTAGTCCTTAGTAGGACTTATGCCAATGTTTTTTTTGAGNTTGTGGTGTTTACCTACTTTCGAGGTATTTACCGCATTATTGGCATAGTTAATT
The DNA here is from genome assembly GCF_000390285.2 of Anoplophora glabripennis. Lineage (NCBI taxonomy): Eukaryota > Metazoa > Arthropoda > Insecta > Coleoptera > Cerambycidae > Anoplophora > Anoplophora glabripennis. The sequence continues at coordinate 39,229 of NW_019416864.1, forward strand.
TCGGACTATTTGCACCTGGCGCTAGTATAAGGTAGCTACAGTGGCATACATATTAGTTTATTGTGTCATTATCCATAACGGAATAATCTGTCACTTATGATTTTACAATTTTCAGATTACGCAACCCAAATATTCCCCTAACATTGTGTACTTTTTGTAATTTCATGAGAGTTTGTATTTCTCAATACTTAATAAATAATAAAATATATGTTTTATAGCTACATATACGATGCTTCGGATAATATTTTCTTATTAACTCAGTATATACTTTAACAATATTTACTTCATTTAATGAAGCTGATGCTTGTAAGTAGATATACAATAAAGTAGGTAAATATTTTCCTTGTACACGAGTTTAAACGTATATGCTGTAATATTACAGGAAAAGTACACATACTTAGACGTACATGCATAAAGTTTATGCCATTTAAACCTTACGATTAAAGGAAAATTATTTATACAAAATTACTGGCGTTATTAACAATTTGGACATACATATTATTGGTAAATTAAGAGAAAAAAAGGCTTAATTTGAATTAAAAAATAGGTACCTCTCTATAGAAAAAGGAAATTGTAACAGAATATTAAAAATGCGTGAAACGCCAAGCGACATAAATAGAATTAAATTAAAACAAAAATAAAACAGAAAGTTTAAATTAATGGAAAACTGTGCACAATGCATATGCATTTAATAAAATAAAAGAGCGCAAGCAATTTGTAAAATAAATTAATAAAATCGTTTATTTCATATAAAAATTTAAGTAAAAAGTTATAATTCAAAAACACAAAATGTTAGTTACTTTGAATAAAGAATGGTAAAAAAGGAAAGTACGGGAAATAATAATTCAAAAAAAAAAACAACGAAACAAAATAAAAACAGTAAAACTAAATAAATATAATAAATAATATATGTATATTTATAAAATAATAATAAATGTTGCATTACTTAGACAGTACAGACTATAATTTCGCAAACAATTATATAAGTAAAATAACTTTTTCTAGCCAGAATAAAACAAAAACTTGGATATGAAGACTATGGAATAGAAACAGTTGACATATTTAGATTGTTTTATGTGGATACCCAACTAACACAAATGCTACTATTACATGACTCGAAGTTATATAACTGTTTTTTAATAGCAGCAAATGTATCTTTTTAGATTTTTAATGCCTTAATAAGGTGTTAATTTGCTCTTATAGCAATTTTGGTATATAAAAAAGCTGTTAGAACATTCTAATAGTAAAATTATACAATTTTATAAAGGCTTTATTAGAGACTTATAAACGTGGTAAATGAAACTTCTATAAAAGTTTAAAGCGTAATAGCTGCTTCCTTGTTTGTTATAATATAAGTACTTATTGGTCAATTAGTAAAGCTTTAGTATAATATATTGATTGTACTATTAATGTTCTATAATATTATCATTTAAATAGACTATATGACTAAATTATAAATTATTTTAGCTTTTTAAAGTAAATAATATCACAACGAACTTTAAAAAAGATTCTATAAAGGGTTTTATTACAGTTGTAAGCAGAATAGTTAAACAGTTTCTTCTCAACTAAAAAACTATTTTTGAGAGATAGAGCGATATAAAGGTTGTCCCGGAAATGGTGGGCAATCTCTCGGATATGGATAGATAATGAGAAAATAATGTCACAAGTTCATATAAATTTTTTTCCTCCGGGCTCACCCTGTAGAGTTATTAGCTCTTGAAGTTGAGAATTAAAAATGGTTTTTTTGCTGTAACTTTTGTATTTTTCAATAAATTTTGAAAATTTTTTGGCTGGATCTATAATTTTTGAAGCTGCTTTGGATGATAATATGAAATCCTCGATAATAATTATGGGGGCCCGGGGGCAAAGCACTCCCCACCAAAATTTCTAGAAAAAAAATTTTTGTTCC